>NC_092373.1:45274162-45488900 GCF_030028105.1 Mobula birostris | reverse complement strand
AATAACTGATGCCAAAATTAAGAAAGGTATTTTTGTTGGTCCACAGATCAAACAGGTCATTAATGACAGAAAATTCCAAGAACTTCTCGTGGACCAGAGAAAAGTCACATGGAGGGCATTCAAGGATGCTGTTGAAAAATCTTCTTGGCAACTACAGAGTACCAAACTATGTGCAACACACATCAAAGTTGCTGGTGAACACAGCAGGCCAGGCAGCATCTCTAGGAAGAGGTGCAGTCGACGTTTCAGGCCGAGACCCTTCGTCAGGACTAACTGAAGGAAGAGTGAGTAAGGGATATCCTAGAGATGCTGCCTGGCCTGCTGCGTTCACCAGCAACTTTGATGTGTGTTGCTTGAATTTCCAGCATCTGCAGAATTCCTGTTGTTTGCGTTTAAAAACCAAACTATGTGCAGCTGGTTGACAACATGCTTCAAGCAAACAAAGCCATGAAGTGCAACATGTCACTAAACATTCACTTCCTGCATTCCCATTCTTCCCTGCAAATATTGGTGCTGACAGTGATGAACATGGTGAAAGGTTTCACCAGGACATCGCAGTTATGAAGAAACGGTATCGGGGCAACAGGAATCCATCAACGTTGGCTGATTATAGTTGGACATTTAAGGGAGATGCCTCAGACACTATGTACAAACAAAAATCAACATCATCAACAAAACATTTTAGCCTAGTAAAACTACTACAAAGCACACTGTAGTCAATAAAAGTTAATTTCTTGTTTCTCCAAATTCCATTGTGCAATCAGAAATTATAATTGTGTTCAGCTTTGTGGTCCATCATAAACAAAAATTCTAAGGAAGCAGCACTTTCGAAAAATTTGTTGCCCAGTGATTTTGACTATGGCATTAGAGTATCGACTACCCAAATGAATACTGTTCATCCCTCAGCCAACAAGTTAAAGGGAAATTCCAATTCTACATAGCTGCCTTCCTGTAAGGAAATTTGTCCTTACTGTATTCACAAATTGTGACCCAAAAATTTGTGATACAGAATAAAATGCTTTTTCATGGAACTTATGTGAAAAAAAGGGTCAATAAATCAACACAAGATTCATCTCTTTTCAACTCCGGTTTCTTGATGTAAATGCAGATGATGTATCTTTGTGTTCAGAAAATTGTGATATGTATCATTTTCAAGGAACACAGGAGCCACATGCATGGTTTGGGTGCTGGGTAGTTATGAAGCACTTGGGGTGAGAATCAGGTCTTACTCAAATTTCTGAGGTGTTCTCATGCTTATTTCTTACATGGCAAATGCAATTTTAGAACTGCTACATTTGCTACTTTTGTTGACAAGCACCAGTGGTTCTAAAGACAAAGAATATTACATATTCTTCTTATGTATTATATTTCTGCAATTATAAAAAATTGTATGCTTCAAAACACAGCAAAACAAATATGCCACAATTACATTAGATTATATGTCAATTTCCTGCCAATAGTCTCTCTGATTCAATACACTTGGTCTTATCAGCTGTTGATAAAGGAAAGGAAGCATGGGGGAACTGTGAAAATTATTTCAAGATGAAAGCAAAATAATGAAATATCGTAAGTGAAAGTAAAACTGTCATTCTTTGGATGTTTGGGGTTTGAAAGATGGAAATACACCGGACTGTATTAGAAATTTCATTCAAAATGTAACAAGGCAAATTAACAAACCTGTTGAGTAACACTTACAAAATGCTGCAGGAACTCAGCAGTTCAGGCAGCATCAATGGAAAGGAATAAACTAATGAAGGATCTTGACCTGAAACATCAACTGTTTGTTCTTTTCCAGAGATGCTGCCTGACCTGTTGAGATCCTCCTGCATTTTGTATGCGTTATGCTGGATTTCCAACCTCTACAGAACCTCACGTTCACAAAACTGTCAAACTGGTAAAGAGATGAATGGGTATCAAATTACTGTTTAAAAATATGCTCAATGGTGATGGTGGAAGGGCAGGGTTTAATTGTTTACTGTTAATGTGATGTTGAAATGAAAACTGAACATTTATTAGGATAATGGCAACTGCTGATGACACAATTAGTGTCCATAAAGGTGGAATGTTTTTATCTTTGAAATGACTGCAATTGTTAATGTCTTTCATGAATTACAGTGCAAATTTCTAGATATGATAGCAGCAATAATTTTGCACTAGAGTATATTATTCATTAATATTTACTTACCAATCAACAACCCAGCCTGTCGTGCAGCCATAATGACTGCAAACACTGTAGCCCGTTCCTCTGTTGTTGTAGAACGAGTAAGATATCCAAAAATGCATGCACCAGCACCAGTCCCAACACCTGCAAGAAATGAATTTATTCCTTTTCTTGGGAGCATCAAGGCAAGTACAGCATCATTTACTAGAATCTAATATTCAGTATTTGATTGGTTGAGTTCATAGAGAACAAAATGAATAATTCCTGTCCCCTGCAAATAATCATTTCCAAAACAGCTTGATGTGAACTAAATTTCAACAACATTTTTTTTCCCAAAAAGATAAGGCAAAAATTGATACTTTTTTCTGTTTCTTGAGCTGAAGGTTGAAATGTGGGTTGGTGAAGACTTTACAGAAAAGAAAATAAATAAGTAATGAGATAATAATTGTTTACTAAGAAATTAAATAATATTCAGCAAATATTTAAAGATAATAAGATCACCAGAAAAACAATTAACAGCTAGGTTAAAAAAAATTATCAACATATTAGAATTCCTATTTCTCTTCCACTTTGAACAATAGAAAGATGGACAATTTATCAGCAAATATGTCACATGGGAAATAAAATATGGTAATAAATTTGATTGTTGTTCCTCTCTGCACCTTGTGACACATCGGGAGGGCAACCTTGCCGTTTCTTGAGCATTTCTCTATGTTTTTTTTTAAAATGAGGCTGTGTTGCTAGCTTTATGCTCAACCCAGCATGGATGGAAAGTATGCAAGGAGGCAGCTGGATTCAAACCTAGGACCATTCACCTCGAAGTCTGGAGCTGATACAATTATAAAGGCAAACAACAGGAATTCTGCAGATACTGGAAATTCAAGCAACACACATAAAAGTTGCTGGTGAACGCAGCAGGCCAGGCAGCATCTCTAGGAAGAGGTGCAGGCGACGTTTCAGGCCGAGACCCTTCGTCAGGACTAACTGAAGGAAGAGTGAGTAAGGGATTTGAAAGTGGGAGGGCGAGGGGAGATCCAAAATGATAGGAGAAGACGGGAGGGGGAGGGATGGAGCCAAGAGCTGGACAGGTGATTGGCAAAGGAGATATGAGAGGATCATGGGACAGGAGGTCCGGGGAGAAAGACAAGGGTGGGGGGGAACCCAGAGGATGGGCAAGGGGTATGGTCAGAGGGACAGAGGGAGAAAAGGAGAGTGAGAGAAAGAATGTGTGTATAAAAATAAATAACGGATGGGGTTCAAATCTCTTACTAACTCTTCCTTCAGTTAGTCCTGACGAAGGGTCTCGGCCTGAAACGTCGACTGCACCTCTTCCTAGAGATGCTGCCTGGCCTGCTGTGTTCACCAGCAACTTTTAGGTACAATTATAAAGGAATAGGTCACCCACTAGAAAGGACAAAAGATTTGATTCCAAACTATATTATTGCAAATATAGATAGATAGATATGTTTAAGAGAATAAATACCTGTTTTCAATATGCTGTTCATGAATATAAAAAAAGTTCACTATTTAAATCTCTTGATCCGTTTAATCACATTCTCGCTTACATTTTAAAACCTTGTCGGCTTTCAGTGTTTCACTATGTAGTCTATTCCTACTTATTTGCTCTTTGCAAGTAGATTTATTACTTTTATTCTAAGGCGTCATCCTTCAATCATACATTCAGTGGCCACTTTATTAGGTACAGCAGTGGAACCCAGTGTATTCTTCTGCTGTAGTCCATCCTGGCCATTCTCCTCTGAATTTGCTAATTAATAAGGCATTTTCACCCAAGGAACTACAGCTCATTGGATGTCTTTTGCTTATCCAAGCATCCTCTGTAAACTCTAAAGCAAGGGTTCTCAACCAGTTTCATTCCATGCAGCTTTACCATTAGCCGAGGGGTTCGTGCACCCCAGATTGGGAAACAGTGCTCTCAAGACTGTTCTGCATGAAAATTCCTAAGTCAGCAGCTTCTAAGATACTCAAATAACCTCGTTTGCCACCAACAATCATTCCACTGTTAAAGTCACCTAGATCACATTTCTTCCTCATTCTGATCTTTGGTCTGAATAACCCATATCTCCATAAATGCATTGGGTTGCTGTCACACAATTGGCTAATTATATATTTGCATTATGAGCAGGTATAGAGCTAGCTAATAAAGTGACCATGACTGTATATTATTATTCTTGATATGTTGAAGTATCTGGAACTGTTCAGCAAGATTCCCATTCAATCTTCTCCTTCTTTGATTGGAGTCCAAAACACCCATTGACAAATTACAGGTAAATATCATTGAAATATACAATCGACTTGGCATAAAATACAATATAGTTCACCATTCCTAGATACTCCATTCTATATGTAGGTTCCATTCTTCCTCCCTTTCACTGAACTACTGATATTATAATACAACAGTTCAAAATTTGTTTTTAACTCAGAATATACAGCCACCAATAAAAATTATTCAACCCCCTTGGAAGTTTTCATGTTTTATTGTTTTATGACATTGAATCACAGTGGATTTAATTTGGCTTTTTTTGTAATGATCACCAGAAAAAGACATTTTCTTGCAGAAGTAGTAACAGATCTCTACAAAGTGATCTAAACTAATTAAACCAAAAACACAAAACAATTGATTGCACAAGTATTCACCCCCTTTAAGTCAGTATTTATTAGATGCACCTTTGGTAGCAATTACACCCTACAGTCTCTGTGGATAGGTCTCTATCAGCTTTGCACATCTGGACACTGCAATCTTTCCCCATTCTTCTTTATGCAACTGCTCAAACTCTGTCAGGTTGCATGGGGATTGCGAGGGAACAGCCTCCTTTCAGATTCAGCCACAAATTCTCAATTGGATTGCAGTCTGGACACTAATTTGGCCACTCCAGGACATCAACATTGTTTTTAAGCCATTCCTGTTTTAAGCTTTATGCTTGGGGTCATTGCCTGGCTGGAAAACAAATCTTCTCCCAAGTCACAGTTGTCTTGCAGACTGCATCAGGTTTTCTCCAGCATTTCCTTGTATTTTGCTGCATTCATTTTACCCCCTACCTTCACAAGCCTTCCAGTGCCTGCTGAAGTGAAACATCCCCACAGTATCATGCAGCCAGTACCATGCTTCACCATAGGGATGATGCAGTTTTGATGATGTGCGGTGTTTGGTCTGATGGCCAAAAAGCTCAATTTTGGTTACATCAGACGACAAAATCTTCTTCCAACTGACTTCAGAGCCTCCCAGATGCCTTCTGGCAAACTCCAGTCAAGATTTTATGAGAGTTTTTTTTGTCCAGCACTCTCCCATAAATCTGCAACTGGTGAAGCACCCCAACAACAGTTGTTGTATGTGCATTCTCTCCCATCTCAGCTACTGAAGCTTGTAACTCCTCCAGAGTTGTCATAGGTCTCTTGATGGACTCCCTCACTATTCCCCTTTTTGCACGGTCACTCAGTTTCTGAGGACAGCCTGCTCTAAACAAATATACAGCTATGCCATATTCTTACCATTTCTTGATGATTGACTTAACTGTACTCCAAGGGATATACAGTGACTTGAAAATTTTCTTGCACCCATCACCTGACTTGTGCTTTTCAATAACCTTTTCGTGGAATTGTTTGGAGTATACTTTTGTCTTCATGGTATAGTTTTTGCCAGGATACTGACTCACCAGCAGTTGGACTTTCCAGATACAGGCGTATTTTAACTGCAATCAATTGAAGCACCTTGACTGCACATAGCTCTCAAAAAACAGATCTCAATTTCACTAATTAAGTGACTTCTAAAACCAATTGGCTGCACCAGTGATGATTTTTAGTGTGGCATTTTAAGGGGAGGGGTGTGAATGCTTATGCAATCAATTACCTGTAATAATTTTAGTCACTTTGTAGAGTTCTGTTTTCACTTTGACACAGGTCTTTCTCTGTTAATTAGTGTCAAAAAAGCCAAATCAAATCACCGTGATTCAAACGTGTAAAACAGTAACACATGAAAACTTCTGGGGGGGGGGGGGGTGGAAATACTTTTTATAGGCACTGCTGTGCTGACAAGGCCAACAACAATTTACCGTCAGTTCCTAACTGCCTTTAAACCTCCATCTTCAACCATCTTTTTTAAAACATAAAGGGTGAAAACATAAAAATATTTCAAATAACCTAACAGATTTTTGAAATCTTGCAATGTTATTGTAATTATAAAGTTGTAAAATCATTGGATAAGAATGACTATATGAATAAAACATCTAGTAAGGGTAGATGAACAATGACAGACTTCCTCAACAATAACACACCGTTTAACTTGATCTTACCTGCAACAAGCCGACTGCCAAGTAACAGCCATTTTGAATATCCAATGAAGTACATAAAATTGCCTAAAATCAAAGTTGTGATATTAATCCACAAAATTCAAGCCATCGATACATTACATCTGAATATTTCTTTGCAACAAAAAGGTTTGTATAAATAATAAAATAATCTGAGGTTTGCAGAGCAATAAAAAGTACAAAGAAATCAGTTTTGAGTGGGATTCTTTGTATTATTATTGCTTAAGACAGAGCTGGATTATATTCTTATTTATACGTCAATTAAAATGTTAACAAATAATTTTCCTTCAACTACTAAATAACCAGAGACACTATATTAATTTTTTTAATGCAGGTAAATTTAATGGACAAGTGGGCCTCCAACAAGTGCTTGATTAGGTAGATTTTCACCAATCAAGTGGTATTTTAATTTTAAAAGCTGAGTCTTATTGTATCATTAATGATTTCATTTCTGGAGTTAGTAAACAGATGACCTCATCTCTCATGTTCCAAAACAATCCTACATCCTTATACTCTTAATTATTTATTTCTTCACTATTTCACCTGCCTCAGGATTCTCAATTAAATGTTTGTTCTGTGAGTTATCATTGCACAAACTGGGAACAGATGACACAAGAGGAAATATTCTTAAAACGATATTTATAATATTGGTAAAATGCTTAATATATAACAATATTAACATTACTTTATCGGTCTTTCCACCCAGTGTTCTCTTCTGATCAGACACCACTGCTTTTGATGTGTATTAAAATGGCAAATAAAGTACACAAGCATGACGTACCTGCAATCTCAAATAAATTAGCAAATAATATGATTGCTTTAGTCCTTCGTGATCTGTCTGATAAATGACCAAGAATGGGGTCTGCAATTAGGCCACTAAAACTGAATGCAGATAATCCCAAACCCAGAAAGTAAGGTTCAGCCTGAAGTGTCTGAAGATATGCCCAGATGGTTGGAAGTATTACCGCTGAAACGACAGTTTAAAGAAAGAGTTTTAGATTACAAACTGAACAATGGCATTCAATACATGCAACACACATAAAGGTTGCTGGTGAACACAGCAGGCCAGGCAGCATCTATAGGAAGAGGTACAGTCGATGTTTCGGGCTGAGATCCTTCGTCAGGACTAACTGAAAGACGAGTTAGTAAGAGATTTGAAAGTGGGAGGGGGAGGGGGAGATCCAAAATGATAGGATAAGACAGGAGGGGGAGGGATGGAGCCAAGAGCTGGACAGTTGATTGGCAAAAAAGATATGAGAGGATCATGGGACGAGAGGCCTAGGGAGAAAGAAAGGGGGAGGGGGAGCCCAGAGGATGGGCAATAACAGATGGGGTACGAGGGGGATGTGGGGCATTAACAGAAGTTAGAGAAGTCAATGTTCATGCCATCAGGTTGGAGGCTACCCAGACGGGATATAAGATGTTGTTCCTCCAACCTGAATGTGGCTTCATCTTTACAGTACAGGAGGCCGTGGATAGACATATCAGAGTGGGAATGGGACGTGGAATTAAAATGTGTGGCCACTGGGAGATCCTGCTTTCTCTGGCAGACAGAGCATAGGTGTTCAGCGAAACAATCTCCCAGTCTGTGTCGGGCCTCACCAATATATAGAAGGCCGCATCGGGAGCACCAGACGCGTATATCACCCCAGCCGACTCACAGGTGAAGTGTCGCCTCACCTGGAAGGACTGTCTGGGGCCCTGAATGGTAGTGAGGGAGGAAGTGTAAGGGCATGTGTAGCACTTGTTCCGTTTACAATAATAAGTGCCGGGAGGGAGATCGGTGGGGAGGGATGGGGAGGATGAATGGACAAGGGAGTTGTGTAGGGAGTGATCCCTGCGGAAAGCGAGGGGGGAGCGAAAGATGTTTAGTGGTGGGATCCAGTTGGAGGTAGCGGAAGTTAGAGAGAATTATATGTTGGACCCGGAGGCTGGTGGGGTGATAGGTGAGGACAAGGGGAACCCTATTCCTAGTGGGGTGGTGGGAGGATGGGGTGAGAGCAGATGTGCGTGAAATGGGAGACATGCGTTTGAGAGCAGAGTTGATGGTGGAGGAAGGGAAGCCCCTTTCTTTAAAAAAAAAGGAGGACATCTCCTTCATCCTGGAATGAAAAGCCTCATCCTGAGAGCAGATGCAGCGGAGACAGAGGAATTGCGAGAAGGGGATGGCATTTCTGCAAGAGACAGGGCGAGAAGAGGAATAGTCCAGATAGCTGTGAGAGTCCGTAGACTTATAGTAGACATGGCCTCCTCTACTATAAAGATGAAGCCACACTCAGGTTGGAGGAACAACACCTTATATTCTGTCTGGGTAGCCTCCAACCTGATGGCATGAACATTGACTTCTCTAACTTCTGTTAATGCCCCACATCCCCCTCGTACCCCATCTGTTATTGCCCATCCTCTGGGCTTCCCGCCTCCCCCTTTCTTTCTCCCTAGGCCTCCCGTCCCGTGATCCTCTCATATCCCTTTTGCCAATCAACTGTCCAGCTCTTAGCTCCATCCCTCCCCCTCCTGTCTTCTCCTATCATTTTGGATCTCCCCCTCCCCCTCTCAAATCTCTTACTAGCTCTTTCTTCAGTTAGTCCTGATGAAGAGTCTCAGCACGAAACGTCGACTGTACCTCTTCCTATAGATGCTGCCTGGCCTGCTGTGCTCACCAGCAACTTTTATGCATGTTGCTTGAAATTCCAGCATCTGCAGATTTCCTCATGTTTGCGTTTTCAATACACGCATTACTTTTTCTTGCAACAGTAATCTACATTTAGCAGCATCAAATTATACACACTGGTGTGGCTCATCTACTGTTTGAATGAGCACAATTACAATATTTGGATGGTAAAGCGTAATTGTTTCAAGTAAATCAGAAGTTAAAACTGGTCCTTTAGACAGTAATTTTGTATTCAATGTGATTTCTTTAGTTACCAAGTCATACTCATGCAAACTGGTGAATTTCCTATACAAAAATAAAGAGCAACAGAAAAACAGGAATGTTATGTATTTATTAATTCAGTAATATGAGTAATATTGTGAATATATTGTTTGATTAATTATTCTTTGCTGTTTTCACAATTCAGTACAGAATAAATGTAAACATACATGACTGGCATATGTCATTATGCCACCACTTCATATTTGAGCACCTCAGGCAAGTAAAACTAAGCCTACATGTCCTGCCAGGCTTCCAAGTTTTTCTTTTGAAAAGTTTCTGGAATTACAAAGCATAATGGTGGCGACAAGTAAATTTTAAAATGAACCCAACACAACTATCTACTGTCATGTGTGACGCCAAGCAGAGCTACCGGACAGATGATGCTACTGAGAGAGATAACGAAAGACAATGGAGAAACATTCAAAATGCTAATAAGAGAGAAGAGAGGGATTAACGGGAAAGAAACACAATTCAGATATTGACAGACCGGTTGCTTTGAACCTGAACTGTTTGAAGTTTGATGGACAGGTGATACCCCAGCAGGGGAATAAAAAAAGCAGGTTTGCTAAGGCACGGGACACACCACGAGACCCTGGAAGGAGCAGTGTGCCCCCACAAGTGGTGGGAGTTTGGAGGACTGGTTCACAGGAACCAACCAGAGGCTCACAGGGTGTAAAGGTACGATCAATGGGAACCTGGGGTGTGTGTCCGCCCTTGCCTGGGTGCCGGGTTCACTGCGGAAGAACGATCGTATCCAGAACGGAGGGGTCACAGTCGGTGACCACAGCGGGATAAGAAGACATCAAAAGGTCTGCCCGAAACCAACTGCGAAGACATCAAAAGGTCTGCCTGAAACCAATTGCATCTCCCACTCTCTCTCTCCAACAGTACAACAACAGCGATTACTTCGAACTGCACTAAACTGAATTGAACTCTGCTTCACTTAAGACTGATCATTTTACCCCTAGACTGCGATAGAGCTTGGTTGATTCCTACTACCCTAGTTCTGGGTATACGTGTGTATTATCATTGCTAACCTGTTACATTTATATCCTTATGATTAGTGTACCGTATTACTTATGTCTTTAATAAAACTTTATTAATTCCTAGTAATCACAGACTCCAACGAGCGTTCCATATCTGCTGGTTTGGCAACCCAGTTATGGGGTACGTAACACTACCTATTGAAGTAAAGCACTTCTTTTTCTTCGCGAGTGGAGAGAAAGACATTACAGATTTTTAAAAAGCGCAGCACGTTTTTTTTTCTCTTTGGAAGGGGAGAAAGATAGAGTTTTTTTTTAAAAAAGGTAGAAAATGAACAAAGTTCAACAGTGAGTACCTGGTGATAATAATAAATTTTATAAAAGCAGAAATGGCTATCTACATCAGAAAGACATACACATTCCATTGCACAAAAGATAACTAGGTGGTTCATAGTGAACAAATTGAGCAGTATTTTGAAGCAAATGAAAATACAGGAAAGGTACGTCGCATCCAGAGTTTCTCCGGTTAGCAGACGATTTCCCTCCACGCCTCTCTGACGTAGTGGGGAACCGCATGCGAGGCAAGTTACAGCAGTGGTTTGCCATTGCCTTCTGCCGGGTGAGTTTCCAAAGAGATCACCAGCTCGTAACCCAGCACAAATGGAAAGTGTGCAGGGGAGCCAGCTGGATTCAAACTCAGGACCTTCCGTCCCGAAGTCCGACACTGATGCCACTATGCCACCAGCCGCATCAAATGAAAATAACAAACAAAAAACAAGTGTCAGTGCTACTGAGTGCAATAGGTGAAAGAGGATACAATTTGCTTAAAAGTTTGACTGCTCCAACCAAACCACCTGAACTGAGTTTGGCAGGAACATTTAAAACTGAAATAAATATTGACTGCAGAAAGCTTTTGGTTTCATAAATGGAATCAAAAGGACAGGGAGTCTATTTCAGCGTACACGATCAAATTGAAGAGCTTGTCTAAGCACTATCAGTTCAGTGGTGGGCTTAGTGATGCACTGAGAGATTGCTTTCTTACAAGATTCCACAAATTAAATATTCAATAACGTTTTCTAACATCTCACATTTAAAAACTGAAATGGGTGTATCCATGGAAACAGCAGCCAGAGGTGCAGATAAGAATGAAAGTGAACAGAATATTTTTGTGAGCGAAAGTGAACAAAAAAATTAAGTGAATGAAAGAACAAAAGATTAACAAAATTGCAACTTCAAAACAGAAATCTGCCTGGCCAAACGAAGTGTTACCATCGTGATGCATATGCCAGACCAATGCAGATATAAAGGTGAAACTTGCAGAAAACGCAACATACAAAGAGCATGTCAAGCAGACAAAAATTAATGGATTACACAAGGAAGAGAAAAAGATTAAAAAAATGAATTACTAAAGTAAAATTGAAGTTTCAAAAAGAACACTAATCTATATGCTGTCGATTAAAAATCTGTTAGTACTGAGTGTGACACAGGACTGCATAGCATTGAAATTTAAAATGTGAAAACACAACAGATAAGCAATATGGCTTATGCCAGAAGTTAACAGCAAATTAATTAGAATGAAATTGGACTCTGGCTCAGCTGTTTCAGTCATTTTACAAAATGACTTTGAAAGGCATTTCAAAGATTCCGAACTGAAGCCTGCAGATATCCGACTAAGAAATTATACTGAAGAGAAAAAAATGGACTTAGGTGAGGCCTAATTACAGATGGAGTTGGAAGAGTCCAAAGTATTTCTCACCATAAACACTCAAAGCACTTTATTGCTATAATAGGCTTATTTTTGGAGTAGCATCTGCACCTGCATTCTGGTAAAAAGCTATGGACCAGATACTACAAGGTTGCCTAGACACTCTGTGTTACCTGGATGACATAATTGTTACTGGTGAAGGTGACAAAGAGCATCTCCAAAATCTCAAGACAGAGTTAAAAAGATTATAAGATTATGGGCTCAGAGCAGGATGCAACAAGTGTAATTTCCTTAAACAATGCCTCACTTACTGTGGTTACACCATTTATGCACAAGCATTACACAAGTGTTCTGAGAAAATTCAAGTAGCGATGGATGCCCCAAGGCCAAAACGGCATGTCACAGCTGTAGTCCATTTTAAAATTTGTCAATTACTCTAACAAATTCTTGCCAAACCTGGCTATTGCACCCATTGAACTCATTACTACAGGAAAATATGGCAATGGACAAAGCAGTGTGAGGTGGCTTTCCAGAATGGTAAAGGAAATGGTTTTGTCAGACACTGTGCTCACACATTCTGTGAACTTTCCCTGTGATGCCTCACAGTCATGTCACATGTTATGAGTGATGGAAGTGAACACCCAATAGCCTTTGCATCATGTTCCCTTACCACTGCAGAGAAAAAGTATGCACACATTGACAGAAAGGCTTCAAGTCTGGTTTAGGGTGTCCTTACATGGGAGAGATTTTGCTCTCATTACTGATTATCAACCACTAGTATCCATTTTCAATCCACAGAAGGGGCTTCCACTAACAGTAGCTTCATGAATGCAGATGTGGGCTGTGGTTCTTGGAGGGCACAATTACGAGATGAAATTCAAGTGGACAGCTAATCATGGAAATGATGATAGATTGTCTGTTTACCGTTGGAAAAGGAAATACCTGAAAAAAAATTAAGAGGACACTCCTCTTGACATATTCTCCCTAATGCAAATCAAAAGTCCTGTTATGGCAGAGATGATCCAACCAAAATGCATAGCAAACCAAAATGACTGGAATGTGCAGAAGAAATTCCAGTTCCCTCATTTTTTTTCTTTACCAGTGCTGAGATGACCTTGTTCTTGTACAAGTTTGTACATAGATACATTGTGTGTATGTGTATATATAGGAGTGACGTGTATTTAATGCTTCAATAATACTTGAGTAATATTGTGAACATATTGTTTGATTCAGCATTCTTTAAGGGTTATATTCACTATGGGTTAAATGGAAAAATACATGAATGGCATACATCAATATGCCACCATGTCATATTTGGGCACCTCACTAAAGTAAAACCATGCGCACACGTTTTCCCAGGCTCTCTAGGAAAACAAGGAAAAAAATGATTTGAGAGGAAAAAGCTAGAAAAAGGGGTGGTTAAAAGACAGTAACACACACAAAATGCTGGAGGAACACAACAGGTCAGGCAGCATCTATGGAAATGAATAAACAGCAGACAGCTTGGGCTGAGACCCTTCTTCAGGGTGAAAGGAGAAGTCAGTTTCTTCAATGTTAAAGAAAACTAATCAAAAGAATGAGGTAACTAGAGGAGGGATGGCAAAACTTTATTACATTTTGGCTTATTGAAAGTACTTATATTTTCACACTGTTCTTTACTAAAGCACTCTGCAGGTGAAGAATGATAGCTTTTTCAGGATTGGAAAACCACTAAAAAAATGAACAGAAGGTAACTAAAGGATCCCAGTGGGGGGGGGGGGGGGAGAGATGAAATAAGAAGAGAAACACCATCAATATCAAAGAGGATACCAAATACTTTTCAGATATATAAAGAGTAAAACAGAGGCGAGAGTAGATCAACCACTAACAAGGGAAAAATCTGCAGATGCTGGAAGTCCACGCAACACACACAAAATGCTGGAGGAACTCAGCAGGCCAGGCAGCATCTATGGAAAAGAGGACGGTCAACATTCCGGACCAAGACTTGAAAGTAGATATAAGAATGCTGGAAAATGATGCTACAGAGATTATAACGGGGACAAGGAAATGATGGACAAACTAGATAATTATTTTGCATCAATATTCACTGTGGGAGACACCAGCAGTATGCTGGAAGTTAGAGAGTGTCAGGGGACAGAAGTGAGTACAGTTGCCATTATTAGGGTGAATGTGCTTGGGAAGCTGAAAGGTCTGAAGGTAGATAAGTCACCAAGACCAGATGGACTACACCCTAGGGTTCTGAAAGAAGTAGCTGAAGAGATTATCAAGGCATTAGTAATGATCTTTCAAAAATCACCCAATTCTGGAATGATTCCAATGAACTGGAAAATTGCAAATGTCACTCCACTCTTCAAGGGATGAAGGCAGAAAAAAAGGAAATTATAGGCTAATTAGCTTGACATTAGTGGTTGGAGTGATTGTTAAGGATATGGTGTCAGGGTACTTGGAGGCACATGGTAAAATAGGCCAAAGTCAGCATGGTTTCCTCAAGGAAGATCTTGCCTGACAAAGCTGTTAGAATTCTCTGAGGAAATAACAAGGGGGATAGACAAAGGAGTATTGGTGGATGTTGTATACTTGGATTTTCAGAAGGCCTTTAACAAGATGCTGCATATGAAACTACAAGAACCAGGCACTTAATGTTGTACAACATTTTTACCTTATATGTCTCCTTTAAATTTGCCCCTTCTTGCCTAAACACATACTCTTTAGTATTTGAAACTAGACTCTAATGATCTTTCCTATGTCTGCCTCACATTATACATTTCCATCAGTTTATCCTCCGGTGTTCAACACTCCAGAGAAAACTATTTACATTTAGAAAATTTCTCCATTTCGCTAATACACTCAAATCATGGCAATATCCTAGTGCAAAACGGGTTCAATTTCTCCATAGCCACATCTGTCCAATAGTGTACCAACCAGAACTGCACACAATTGTCCAAATATGATTTAACTGAAGTTTTATACAACTACAAAATGAATCCCAACTTTATTCTTAATGCCCTGATAAAAACAAGCATGCAAGGCTTTGCCACACTCGCATTGGCACTTCATCCCAACATCCAACACTCTGCACAATGTTCCTAAGGTCCTGCCATTTATCGCATACTTTCTTCTTGCTTTTGATCTCCCTAAATGGAACAATTTACACTTCTCCAGATTAAACTTCATCTGTTGTTTCTTCACCCAAATTTGCAACTGATTTTTATCCTGTATTCTTTGACAATCTTCCTCTTAAGCTCAGAAATGCCACTGTGAATATCAATGACTGAAAACAATGAGATGGAACAAAATCTGTGGATTGGTACAACAAAAGTTGTCAGAATTCAATGTCATTAGACATTTTCACATTAATACAGCAGTGTTTTCCATACAGTTCTACAAAACCACTTTTTTCCACAAATAAAATAACTTGTGGAAAAATTCAATGTCAATCTCAATTTTCTCTTTTTAAATAGTAACACAACTCATTCAATATCGGCTCATAATTGAACATAAAACTGAAATGAAAATTAAGATAATGATTTCCCCACATTTGACAATGCTTTCTAAGACAAATTGAAAATATTTTACACAAGTTTTCTCAGAATTACTGGAGGAATGTTTCATGGCTGTTCTAGAGCTTGGTAGTTTATTTTATATGAATAAATAATTTAATCATAGCTGAATTAATTTGCAAACTAGAACTGACCAATTTGCACAAAGCAGACTGCAACTTCTTTCCTAGGAAACCTCACTTCAATTGGTTATAGAATCAAAGCAGGTGCCAAATGAAATAGTCTGATAAAAGTTCAGTGACCTGGAACACTGGCCTGGATTTGTCAGGAAAATGTCAACATGGAGCTCAGTATGGGAGAGGCGCTTTGAGAACTTTGCCTTGAACGTGTACAACAAGCTTGGCATTAAAATCTAAGCAAAATAACCATTTCCCCTCTTGATTTTGATGCAAATAACTATCACTTACTTTGGACCTTTCGTTTTAAAAAAGTTACCTTGCATTTAGTCTTTCAAGTGCTTTTCTTAATACAATCACTTTCAAAAACTGATAGTGATAAACCAGCAAAGCCAAGGTTCCTAATGTAGCTGGGTGTCAGTTTATTTCTCTCCTATGTGGCTGGAGCATTAAGCTACAATCTACATGATCCCAATACACGGTAGAAATCCCTATCAAATTCCTCCCACTACCCAAATTAAATCCCATTGTATTGTGCAAGGTGCTGTCAAATTAATGTTTTTGCCATTTCCAGGCTGCACATTTCTATAGGTCAGGGTTGGGGAAGAAGAGAAAAAGAGGACAATCACAGTTGGTCTAACCTCTGCTTACATAACATGCCCTCTAGCAAAGTCCAGGTAAACCTCTCCTACACCCTCTCCAAAGCCTCGACATCAGGAGGTCTCAGACATCCAGAATTGAATGAAATACCCCTGCAGCCTAACCAGAGTTTTATAAAGATGCAACAAAACTTTTGTTCTTAAACCCAATGCCTCAATTAATAAAGGCAAGAATGCCATACATGATCATGATTGCCATTCAGTGTACTCTGCTGCTGTAATCAGAATCAGGTTTAATATTACTGGCATATGTCGAAAATTTGTTGTTTTGCGGCAGCAGTACATTGCAATACGTAATAATAAAAAGCAAATTACAGTAAGAAATGTATATTAAAAAGTCAAATAAGTACTACAAAAAGAGAGCAAAAAGGGGAAATAGTGTAGTATACATGTATTGTATTGTCCATTCAGAAATCTGATGGAGAAGGGTAAGAAACTGATCCTAAAATGTTGAGTTTGTGTCTTCAAGCATCTGACCCTCCTCTTTGATGAGAACGAGAAGAAGGCATGTCCTGAGTGATGGGAGTCTTTAATGATAGATGCCACCTTTCTGAGGCATCGCCTTTTAAAAGTGTCCTTGACACCGCAGAGGTAGTGCCCATGATGGAGCCGGCTGAGCTTGCAACTTTCTGAAGCTTTTTCCAATCCTGTGCAGTCACCCCTCTGTACAAAACAGTGATGCAACCAGTTAGAATGCTCTCCACAATATATCTCTACAAGTCTCCTCAAACCACTAATGAAATGTAGCTGCTGTCGTGCCTTCTTTGCATCATTATGTTGGTCTCAGGATAAATTCTCAGAGATTTTGACACCCAGCAACTTGAAACTGCTCTCCCTTTCCACCGCTGATCGTCAATGAGGACTGATGTATGTTCCATCGGCTTCCATTTTCTGAAGACAATAATCATTTCCCTAATGTTGAGTGCAAGCTTCTTATTGTGATACCACTCAACCAGCTGATCTCACTTCTGCATCTGAAATTCTGCCAACAATAGTTGTTTCATTGGGAAATTTAGAGATGGCATTCAAGCTGTGCCTAGTAACACAGTCCTGGGTGAAGAGAGTGTAAAGCAGAGGACTATGGATGTTGATTGTCAATGAGGAGAAGCTATTTCTAATTTGCAATGACTATGGTCTACCGCTGAGGAAGTCAAGGATTCGGTTGCAGAGGGAGGTACAGAGGCCCAGGTTTTGGAGCTTGTTGATTGGTACTGGGGGTAGGAGGGTGTTGAATACTGAGCTGTGATCAATAAACAGCAGTCTGAAGTAGGTATCTCTATTATCCAGGTGATCCAAGGCTGCATGGAAAGCCAGTAAGCCTTTGCATTTGACAAGGCTCCACACGGTAGGCTTATTCAGAAAGTCAGAAGGCATGGGATCCAGGGAAGTTTGGCCAGGTGGATTCAAAATTGGCTTGCCTATAGAAGGCAGAGGGTGGTGGTGGAGGGAGTACATTCGGATTGGAGGCTTGTGACTAGTGGTGTCTCATATTGAAAACAGGTATTTATTCTCTTAAACATATCTATCTATCTATATTTGCAATAATATAGTTTGGAATCAAATCTTTTGTCCTTTCTAGTGGGTGACCTATTCCTTTATAATTGTACATAAAAGTTGCTGGTGAACGCAGCAGGCCAGGCAGCATCTCTAGGAAGAGGTGCAGTCGATGGGTTCTGGGACCTCTACTTTTCATGATTTTTATTAACAACCTGGATGTGGGGGTAGAAGGGTGGGTTGGCAAGTTTGCAGATGACACAAAGGTTGGTGGTGTTGTAGTTAGTGTGCAGAGGATTGTTGAAGGTTGCAGAGAGACATTGATAGGTTGCAGAAGTGGGCTGAGAAGTGGCAGATGGAGTTCAACCTGGAGAAGTGTGAGGTGGTACACTTTGGAAGGACAAACTCCAAGGCAGAGTACAAAGTAAATGGCAGGATACTTGGTAGTGTGGAGGAGCAGAGGGATCTGAGGGTACATGTCCACAGATCCCTGAAAGTTGCCTCACAGATAGATAGGGTAGTTAAGAACGCTTATGGGGTGTTAGCTTTCATAAGTCGAGGGATAGAATTTAAGAGTCACGAGGTAATGATGCAGCTCTATAAAACTCTGGTTAGGCCACACTTAGAGTACTGTGTCCAGTTCCGGTCACCTCACTACAGGAAGGATGTGGAAGCACTGGAAAGGGTACAGAGGAGATTTACCAGGACGCTGCCTGGTTTAGAGAGTATGAATTATGATCAGAGATTAAGGGAGCTAGGGCTTCTTTGGAGAGAAGGAGGATGAGAGGAGACATGATAGAGATATACAAGATATTAAGAGGAATAGATAGAGTGGATAGCCAGCACTTCTTCCCCAGGGCACCACTGCTCAATACAAGGGGACATGGCTTTAAGGTAAGGGGTGGGAAGTTCAAGGGGGATATTAGAAGAAGGTTTTTTACTCAGAAAGTGGTTGGTGCGTGGAATACAAATACACTGCCTGAGTCAGTGATGGAGGCAGATACACTCGTGAAATTTAAGAGACTACTAGACAGGTGTGGGCACGTGGCCAAGTGGTTAAGGCGTTCGACTAGCAAACTGAAGGTCGTGAGTTCGAGCCCCAGCCGAGGCAGTGTGTTATGTCCTTGAGCAAGGCATTTAATCACACAGCACTCTGCGACGACACTGGTGCCAAGCTGTATGGGTCCTAATGCCCTTCCCTTGGAAAACATTGGTGTTGTGGAGAGGGGAGACTTACTGTATGGGCAACTGCTGGTCTTCCATACAACCTTGCCCAGGGCTGCGCCCAAAAGAGTGAAGACTTTCCAGGTGCAGATCCATGGTCTCGCGAGACTAACGGATTACCTCTGACTAGACAGGTATATGGAGGAATTTAAGGTGGGGGATTATATGGGAGGCAGGGTTTGAGGGTCGACACAACAATGTGGGCTAAAGGGCCTGTACTGTGCTGTACTATTCTATGTTCTATGTAAGAGTGCATCCACTGTACACCTATTGTGGCAATGGACAAAATGCAACATGCCCAGGTCCTTCCTTAAGCAGGAGTTCACTCTGGCAATGACCAACCACTCTAAGCATTTCATCACCATAGATGTGAGTGCAACTGGGTGATAGTCATTGAGGCAGCTCACCCTGCTCTTCTTGGACTCTGGTATGATTGTTGCCCTTTTGAACCAGCTGGAAACTTCTGAATGCTACAGTGACAGACTGAAGTCCTTGAACACTCCCTCCATCTGGTTGGCACAGGTTTCAGTGCCCTACCAGGTCAACACCAATTTCAGCAATCAAATGGCCAACAGCACTTAATAATTGAGACTTGAAGAATGTCCACTTGGCAGTGCACTAAAAGCCCATCAACATTAGAAAGTCCATCATTTATCAACTGGTCAAATGAGAAAGCTAAAGGAAGGGGTGAAGTTAACAACCTGTCTTCTGCCTAAATGGTCTGATACAGCCTTCCCAAAATGTTTAATGAATCTGTCAAACAAAAAAAAACTTGTCACTTTCACATAAAAAAAAATCTAAATCTTAAAACCTGCCACCTTTGCTACAGTACTTAATTGGAAAGTTACAGTAGGCATGCATCCAGTTTTTAAGTATGTACATATTTATACTTAAGTTGCTTCTTGACATTATTAGCATATCAGGAATGCAAAGATGCAAGTAAAGCAGAAACTAGCATTCACAATCTGACATGTGTGCCAAAAAAAAATCACAACAGGTGCATATTCCTCAATTATAAAAAATAAAGTTTAAATCCTTCTTCATGCACATCAGCAAGTGATATTATGATCACAAAATTAGAAATATCTTACTTTTTAAATGCATCGCAAAAATATAATCAAAGAAATGAAAAAATAGAATAGATCTATTAACTACTTGCAATACCAGGGCCTAAAATTATTGCTTTGTACTTTATTAATAGTAGTGAGCTTAATTTTGCACCTGTTTTCAATTGACTTTCATGCACCTTAGTTCTCAATGTTATTTGTTTACTTTTTATTGCTTGTACAATTTGTTCTTGTCTTTGATACTTCGGGTGTTTGACGGTCTTCCATTTTAAATTAGTTTCTTTGTTTTGTGGCTGCCTGTAAGGAGACGAATCTCAAGATTGTATATAGTATATATACTTTGCACTTTGAACCTCAGAGCCTTAAATAAGCCAGCAATTGATAGACATAAAAAGCAGAAATGTAATTGCATATATCACACTTTCTACCCAATTTCCTCAATCTTTTTCTGGACTTATAAAATTCCAGACTAAAGATACAGAAAATAATTATGAAATATCAGATTCACTGCCTATAAGAGACACTCAAAAATATAAGTCATCTGTGGAACGTAAAGCATTACTATATCCACATTACTACTGAGACATCCAATAAATGTGTTTTTGAATTAATCTAGTTATACCAATTGGTTCTGTGTCAGGATTACTCTTCACTGTAGTATTCAATTAAAAGGAACCTCACAGCTACAGCCTCATCTCAGGATCCCTCCTACTACTCAATTCTGTCCAATTATGAAACAAGAAAGTTGTAAATTTTATGATCAAGGTGTCAGGAAACATCCCAAAATATCCTTAACAAGAATTTATTTCCAGCACTGTAAATTAACACACAAAAGACTGCGAATACTAGAACCTGAAGCATAAACCAAGTTGCTGGAGGAACTCAGCAGAACAGGCTGATGTCTCAACCCAAAAGATCAATTGTTCACTTCCCTCCACAGATGCTACCAGACCCACTAAGTTCTTCCAGCAGTTTTTTTTTTAAAAAAAGGACTATATAACCATATAACAATTACAGCACGGAAACAGGCCATCTCGGCCCTTCTAGTCCATGCCGAACTCTTACTCTCACCTAGTCCCACCGACCTGCACTCGGCCCATAACACTCTATTCCTTTCCTGTCCATATAGCTGCCCAGTTTAACTTTAAATCAATGTCCCTTGACTATTACCAAAATTGTTTAAACTTTCTTGTTGGTGTGAATTATTTCAGCTAAAGAACCATTCATTAAATCTGTCACACAAATCCCTTAGCATCAGATTACAACATAGCATCCTGTGACAAAAATGGGATTTGTGAGAGCAAAGTGCTGCACTACAACTTTAGAAATCAACAAACAAAACTATACAGTATTTAACATTTCTCAAGATTGGTTTGCTACTAAAAATGTTGCTTCATCTCAAGTGATTGTTCCCTCTTCATTACAAGGTCAGTTTTCGTCGTAAGGAAACTAGATATACTGCAACCAGATATTTATCTCAAATAGAAGAGACATTAAAACTATAAACCTGTAATATTGCCTCAATGCAAAAGAAAGTCTTTGAAAAATGTTGCAATCCTATACAAGTACTAAAAATTACCTCATATGGAAGGCGCAAACACGAGGAATTCTGCAGATGCTGGAAATTCAAGCAACACACATCAAAGTTGCTGGTGAATGCAGCAGGCCAGGCAGCATCTCTAGGAAGAGACGAAGGGTCTCGGCCCGAAACGTCGACTGTACCTCTCCCTAGAGATGCTGCCTGGCCTGCTGCGTTCACCAGCAACTTTGATGTGTGTTGATCATATGGAAGGCACATGATTGTAACTTAATTCAGTACCTGAACTAATGTGTGTTTGAATGTTTCCTTCTAAGTATGTTTAAGCTCGTCCCATTATTAACGTGGCAAACAAGTAGAATGCAAAATTAATTTAACATCAGGTTAAGTTGGAAGGGTCCAGTACAGTCTTAGAGGTCTGAGAAAGAACATAGCCTTCTTCACTCCTTCGTCAACTGATTAAGGTAGGTCTACTTAAAGTTATACGTTGCCCAACCCAGAGTCACTATACTGTACGTCAAATCATGAACCACGACCACGACTCACTGTCCACTATATCAATCCTCGCCTGTTACTTCCTCTTTTTTGCCTAAACTGGCCTCAAGTGGCCCGAATTGAACATCCAACTCCAGTAAATCGCCCCATTCAAGGCTGACTTGAATCACAGTAATGGATCAGAGGATGGGGCGGGACGAGATTGTGGAAACTGAGCCGACAATGGCCGGGGGTAGGGGTTTAAATGGCGTACCGGCTGTGCCCGCTCCATACCGCCCAGTCCTTACCGTACTCGATGCCGCTGAAGAGAAAGAGTAATCCGATAGCGATGTGAGTGAGCCTGCGCTTGGTGCAATGCTCCATCGCACTGCGGCCGCCTCCCTCACTTCTGCGCGGCTGGGCCGCCCAACCACGCGAGGTCAGGTACTGTACTCAGCGACGGCTCCGGCTCCGGCTCCGGCTCTGGCTCTGGCTCTCCCAGCCTCAGCCTGCTGCAGCTGCCGCCGCTGCTGACGGCTCGGGAGCGCGCCTCGCTCACTGGCACGTGCCTGGCAGTGTTTGGACGCGCGCACAGCACCCCGTTGATTTAACCTTTAACGCGGTCAGCGCTGGAAAGTTCGGTGGGCGCCAACTGCAGACGTCGTCCTGCCAGGTGAGGTGGCTTCTGCCTACCCCAGCACCTCCACTGAAGCAAGGGAGGAGCGCTGTCGTCAGCTACCTCACTGGGCAGTACTCGGGCAGAGAATTGGCGGCTCGAATCCCTCTGAAACACAGAAACCACCCCTCCGCTTAAAGGAGAGGGAGCTGCATTCTGGTGTCTTCTGGAAGGTCAGGTGATTTGAGTTAATTCAAAAGTTCAAAGTAAACTATTATCAAAGTACGTATATGTTACTATATACTGCTTTGAGATTCATTTTCTTCCAAGCATTTAAAGGGAAAATGAAACATCATAAAATTTCCGAAAATTATACATAAAGACAGGCGGCCGATGTTCAAACGAAGACAAACTGTACAAATAAAAAACAAAACTGATAACATGAGTTATAAAGAGTCTTTTAAAATAAGTTTGTGAGTCCTAGAATCGGTTTAGAGTAGTGACAGGAAGGGGATTCCATACTTAGTAGACATGATATTCTATGGATGAGTAAGAGACACATGGATAGCATATTGCCTTACAATATACTATTGCAAAATGACGAAGAACTAATGGGGGCAAGGGCAAGGAAGAACTCTAGCACTATGCTGGATATTCAAGTGTCGGGGCAGAAGTGAGTGCAATTGCTGTTACTCAGGAGAAAGTGCTTGGGAAGTTAAAAGTGGATAAGACACTTGGACCAGATGGACTACACCCCAGGGTTTTGAAAGAGGTAACTGAAGAGATTGTGGAGGCATTATTAATGATCTTTCAAGAATCACTAAATTCTGGCATGGTTCCGGAGGACTGAAAAAGTGCAAATGTTACTCCACTCATTGAGAAGGGAGGGAGACAGAAGAAAGGAAATTATAGGCCATTTAGCCTGACCTCAGTGGTTGGGAAGCTGTTGGAGTCGATTATTAAGTATGAGATCTTGGGGTACTTTGAAGCACATGATAAAATAGGCCAAATCAGCTTTGTTTCCTCAAGGGAAAATCTTACCTGTTGGAATTCTTTGAAGAAATAACAAGCTGGATAGACAGAGGAGAATCAATGGGTGTTGTGTACTTGTATTTTCAGTAGGCCTTTGACAAGGTACCACACATGAAGCTGCTTAACAAGATAAGAGCACATGGTATTTACAGGATAGATTCAAACATGGACAGAATGTTGGCAGATTGGCAGGAGGCAAAGACTGGGAATAAAGGGAGCCTTTTCTGGTGTGCTGCCAGTGAGTAGTGGTATTTTGTGGGGGTTGGTGTTGGAACCGTTTCTTTTTACATTATATGTCAATGATTTGGATTACAGAATTGATTGGCTTTGTGGCCAAGTATGCAGATGATACTGAGACTTTATAAAGCCCTGGTTATGTCTCACTTGGGAGCAGATTTGGGCCCCTTATCTGAAAAAAAGAATGTGCTGACATTGGAGAGGGTTCAGAGGAGGTTCACAAGAATGATTCCAGGAATGAAAGGGTTATTATATGAGGAAAATTTGATGGCTCTGGACCTGTACTTGCTAGAACTTAGAAGAATGAGGGGGGAATCAAATGTTGAAAGGCACAGATAGAGTGGATGTGGAGAAGATTTTTTCTATAGTGGGGGAGCTTAGGACCGGAGGGCACAGCCTTAGAATAGAGGGATGTCCATTTGGAATGGAGGTGAAGAGTAATTTCTTCAGCCAGAGGGTGGTGAATCTGTGGAATTCATTGCCACAGGCAGCTGTGGAGGCGAGGTTATTGGGTGTATTTAAGGTGGTGGTTGATAGTTTCTTGATTAGTCAGGGCGTGAAACGTTAAGGGGAGAAGGCAAAATGAGGTTGAGAGGGAAAATAAATCAGCCATGATGAGAAGGCGGAGCTGATTCAAATGGCCGAATGTCCAATTCTACTCCTACCTCTTATAGTCTTAAGGCATCTGTACCTCTTACCTGATGGTAGTAGCGAAAAACATGCATGGTCCTGACGGTGAAGGTCTTTGATGATGGATGCTGCTTTCTTGTGGCAGTGCTCCTTGGAAATGTACTCACTGGTGGGGAAGGCTTTGCCTGTAATGGACTAGATGTATCTATCACTTTCTGTAGCCTTTTCCATTCCTGACATTGATGCAACCAGTTAGGATACTCTTCACTATGCATCTACGGAAATTTGTCAAGTTTTTGGTGACATACTAAATCTCAATGTCCTGTCAATGTTCAAATAATAAATAGGCACGTAATCCATTTACTACCATGGTGGGGTATTACTGGAGTTTTTTTTTTTATTTACCAGGTTTCCCTCGTATACTGATGGCACCACTGAAATAATTTTAAGGCAAGCACCAGACAGCTTGGAGTCAGGAGGCATGCAGAAATTTCAAAAGGATTGGCAATAGATGTTAGTCTTTTCCAATATCAAAGCATCATGGAAATTAAAAATATAGAAAATATAAGATAGAGATTTAGTTAATCTCCTTCATGAAGTGAAAAATGAGGAATGCAGACCAGACAGGTAGACCTTTAAGTATACATCTAAGTGTTGTGTAAATGTACCTCCACCTATCTTCCCCTTTCAGATCTCTACCCTGCAACTGTTGAAAATTTTTCTACCCATCTCCTGTCTAATTTAAGTCTAACCCTGTATTTCTGAAACCTCTGTAAAAGAGAGTAAACAGGAAGTTCCCCTCTAAGATTGTCATTTTATACTTTCTTTTAATCTCTACCTTCTTCTATTCCAATGAAATTAATGTCTACCAAATAGGGGTTACTCATAACTAATATTTACTAGTTCTGACAAATTCTTGCAAACTGTTCTGCATTCACTCCAGTAAATACATCTTCTGTTTCTATATCTTTGAAGATGTAGCCTAACTAGTGTTGTATTCTTTTATAATATAAACCATCACTGAACTTTCTGATGGGGTCCCAACAAAACCCAGTCCAGCTGCAGTAAATTTCTGTACTCAAGTCCATTTACTTTGAAAGTCAACAAACTGTTTTTGTTCTCAATTTCTTGATGCAATTGAACACTTACTTTCAGAGACTGATGCATGACACCCAGGTCTTGTAGCAGCTTTAATTTCAAAGATACGTTTATTCTTAACAAAAAACATACAAAGTAAACCGTGCACAACTTAAACTTAAAATTACATATATATATATATATATATATATATATATATATATATATATATATATACACACACACACACACACACACACTTGAAATTTAGGTTTTTTAAATTTCAGACAGAAACTACTTGCGACCGCGAGGAAAGGTTCACACAGTACAAGTAGTTTCTGTATGTATTCCAATGTACTGCTACTGCAAAACAAAAAAAATTTGCAACATATGTCAGTGATATTAAACCTGATTTGAAAGCTTTTATATTCATTGTTGTTATATTTAGGAGTGTAAACTTGTAATAAAAAATAACAAATATAGCACTGTCATTCATATGGCTCCCTGAGGCCGTATTCCTTTCATTGTTTGAAAGCTTCCCCGCTCCTCCTGGTACAGTAATGGAAGGACCCTTGATTGCATTCCTTCCCCATAGAGCTTCAGCACCAGCTGCATTGAGCTTCAGTGACAACCAACCTGTCTACATTGGTTCTTCTTTGAATCCTCTTCACAGCTTGTAGCCCCCATCTCTGTATGTCATATGCAAACTTAAATACATTATCCAAATCATTCATGTTGTGGATGCCTGGGGTTCAAGCACTTATCCCTAGTGCACTCCAGAATTTGCTGCCACCCAGAAAAACACCCATTTATTCTATGCTTCCTATCTAACCAATTTTCATCCTATGTCTCTATGAGAATCCATCCAAAGTACCGTCATCCTGAGCACTGACATTTTGTGTGGGACATTATGATGGGCCTCCTAAGCATCAAAATAAGTATTCACTGCTTCTCCTTCATCTAATCCACCAGTTACATACTCAAAAAAACACCACTAATAAGTATGCTTTCTTTTTCATAATTGTCTACACCTCTCAAATGTTGTTATTGCAGTTTTTACAACAGATTCTGTTATCATCTCCACTACTGACTTACTAGGTTGTCATTTCGTTCTTTTTTTTAACCTCTTCCTTTCTTTAAAATAGTGGTAATACCACTACATTCCTCCAGTCTGTAGAAACTGCTCCACAGATTCTAAAGAATCTTAGAAGATGACCCCAGTGCATTCACTTTTTCCAGGACCTATTTCTTTTTTGTTCTCTGAGGTGTACATTATCAAGTTCTTTTGTAATAACCCAGAAATTGCAGTTCCAAAATTATCAAATGTTTATTGCATTTTTTTACACTATTTGTGCTTTAGTGGATATTAGTTTTTAAATTAACAGAAATGCAAAACATGAAATATCACATGAATATAATGCATATTGCTGTCATGCCTAGCACACTATTCCTTGGTTTCATTCCTTTCTTGCAACATTGTGAATTTCTCTTCTTCACTCAACTGTTTTGCACTGGGACAATGCAAATGATAAACTGACACACTGACAACTGTTAAGTAGCTTTGAAACACTTTGAGACGCTTCATGTCTCTTTATAAACACTTTTTGTCCCTTCATGGGATTGAACCATGTCTTCACAGGAACAGGCATGTCCCACCATTTAGTTAGATGACAGATGTGTGCTTGTAATCCATTTACCCATCTTTGCTTCACATCCCTTAATACGCTTGCTTTACAAAATCAAACTTTTATTTTTTGAATTTTTAGTTGACCAAACATCAGGAATTAGTGGTATATTATTTTATATGTGCCACGTTTTCTGATTTTACACCAGTATTTCACAATCTGGATTCAGCATATCAAATTCATTATTTTAATTATCTCATTTAGCAGTTTGGTCAATCTTTTAAATATCATAGTAGTGTAACACAGCTTCATAATTTATTTTTTTTAAATTTTGGGCAATATTTAAAACCCAACTAACATGTCATTATTCTGTGTTGGATCTCCTGGATCTCAGAGTAGCAAATTGGATGCTCTAGGTTTTTAATTACCAAAAATGGTAATAGTGGTTAGAGTTCAGAAGCATTTAGAGGTGAAGCACTTGGTGCTCGTAAGTCTAATAAATGAATGTTTGTTATTTAAACCCTTGTGATTATCATCCCGATATGCCTACTTACAGATGTGCATCTTTCCCAAGATTCAATGCCCAAACTAAATGCAATGTTTCACATGGGGAATGATAAAGGCCACTTAAGTATCATTACTTTTCAATTCCATTAGTCCTTTTGGTTACATTTTGGGTTTTTGTGCTCATAAATATGGCCTTTAATTAAAGAGTGTCATTATCAGTTAACTCAGATCTCAATGTCATAGCATTAAATGGCATGTAATGTTATTTTTGAAACAACAAACATTTTTATTTGGATTCTGTTCAAAGAATTCCATTTTACAAACATCAAAAAACGTATACTTCCTTTTCGTGATATGGCCACTAAATTTTTTTGAAAAATTTAAGCCCGTCATTAATTTTAAATAGTTACTTTCCTACGTCATCTCCTTTGAAACAGGGAGAACTGGAAATGTAGGACATTTACAAATTTGGTGTGAGAAATCATTTGTTGACTAATATCAACAAACAAATTTGATTTCATTGATAACTTAAGCACATGTATGATTTCCACATTCCTGTTCTTCTATCTCAGAATGCAAGCTTCTTCATTAGCAGATACACTCGGGAATCCACCTCAAAGCCATGCAAATTATTTGCATCTCCCTGAAGCCTCATAAGTAGACCTCCATAGGAGACATAGGCTGACCTGTAAGAAATGAAAATTCATTTAGTATGTTTGTAACACTTTCAGCAAATAAATAAAATTGAAAATACTGGCTAGAATATACAGGGATATCGATTTTTATAAATGACTTGGTCAAGTAGAAGGGTGGATTAGTAAGTTTGCAGATGGATAATGCAAAAAGTTGTCTGAGGATACAGTGGGACATTGATGCATGCAGAGCGAGGCTGAGAAGCGACATATGTTGTTCAATGCCGAAAAGTGAAGTGATACACTTTGCAAATTCCACCTAGAAGCAGAATACAGGATTAATGGCAGGATTTTTAACAGTGTGGATGAACAGAGGGATCTTGGACTTCCCTCAAAGTTGAAGTATAACAGTGTAATTAAGACAATGTTTGGTGCGTTGGTCTTCATTAGTCAGGGGATTGAGTTAAAAGGTAATATTGCATCTCTATAAAACTCTGGTTGGACTACACGGAGTATTGTTCAGTTCAAGTCACCTCATAATAGGAAGGATATGAAAGCATTAGAGAGGGTGCAGAGGAGATTTACCAACCATGACGGTGCCTTATGTGGATAGGTTGAGTGAGCTAAGGCTATCCTCTTTGGAAGGAAGGAGGATGAGAGGTGTACAAGATGAAAAGGGGCATAGTTCAACTGGATAGCCAGAGACTTCTTCCCAAGGGCAAAAATGGCTAACATCTAATTGCAATACTTATAGACAATAGGTGCAGAAGTAGACCATTCAGCACTTGGAGCCTGCACCGCCATTCTGAGATCATGGCTGATCATCTACTATCAATACCCGGTTCCTGCCTTGTCCCCCTAACCCTTGATTCCCCTATCCATAAGATACCTATCTAGCTCCTTCTTGAAAGCATCCAGAGAATTGGCCTCCACTGCCTTCTGAGGCAGCACGTTCCACACCTCCACAACTCTCTGGGAGAAGTCGTTCCTCCTCAACTCTGTCCTAAATGACCTACCCCTTATTCTTAAACCATGCCCTCAGGTACTGGACTCTCCCAGCATCTGGAACATATTTCCTGCCTCTATCTTGTCCAATCCCTTAATAATCTTATATGTCTCAATCAGATCCCCCCTCAATCTCCTTAATTCCAGCGTGTACAAGCCCAGTCTCTCTAACCTCTCTGCGTAAGACAGTCCGGACATCCCAGGAATTAACCTAGTGAACCTACGCTGCACCTCCTCCACAGCCAGGATGTCCTTCCTTAGCCCTGGAGACCAAAACTGCACACAATACACCAGGGCCCTGTACAAATGCAAAAGGATTTCCTCGCTCTTGTACTCAATTCCCTTTGTAATAAAGGCCAACGTTCCATTAGCCTTCTTCACTGCCTGCTGCACTTGCTCATTCACCTTCAGAGACTGATGAACAAGTACTCCTAGATCTCTTTGTATTTCTCCCCTACCTAACTCCACGCCGTTCAGATAATAATCCGCCTTCCTGTTCTTGCTCCCAAAGTGAATAACCTCACACTTATTCACATTAAATGCCATCTGCCAAGTTTCCGCCCACTCACCCAGCCTATCCAAGTCACCTTGAATTCTCCTAACATCCTCACCACATGTCACACTGCCACCCAGCTTAGTATCATCAGCAAACTTGCTGATGTTATTCACAATGCCTTCCTCTAAATCATTGACGTAAATCGTAAACAACTGTGGTCCCAATACCGAGCCCTGTGGCACCCCACTAGTCACCACCTGCCATTCCGAGAAACACCCATTCACTGCTACCCTTTGCTTTCTATCTGCCAGCCAGTTTTCTATCCATGTCAATATGCTCCCCCCAATGCCATGAGCTCTGATTTTACCCACCAATCTCCTATATGGTACCTTATCAAATGCCTTCTGAAAGTCAAGGAACACCACATCCACTGGATCTCCCACGTCTATCTTCCTGGTTACATCCTCGAAAAGCTCGAATAGATTAGTCAAGCATGATTTGCCCTTGGTAAATCCATGCTGGCTCGGCCCAATCCTATCACTGCTATCAAGATATGCCGCTATTTCATCTTTAATAATGGACTCTAGCATCTTCCCCACTACTGATGTTAGGCTAACAGGGCGATAGTTCTCTGTTTTCTCCCTCCCTCCTTTCTTAAAAAGTGGGATAACATTAGCCATTCGCCAATCCTCAGGAACTGATGCTGAATCTGAGGAACATTGGAAAATGATCACCAATGCAGCCGCAATTTCCAGAGCCACATCCTTTAGTACCCTAGGATGCAGACCATCTGGACCTGGGGATTTGTTAGCCTTCAGTCCCATCAGTCTACTCATCACCGTTTCCTTCCTAATGTCAATCTGTTTCAGTTCCTCTGTTACCCTATGTCCTTGGCCTATCCATACATCTGGGAAATTGCTTGTGTCTTCCCTAGTGAAGACAGATCCAAAGTACTTATTAAATTCATCTGCCATTTCTCTGTTTCCCATAACAATTTCTCCCAATTCATTCTTCAAGGACCCAACATTGTTCTTAACTATCTTCCTTCTCTCCACATACCTAAAAAAAACTTTTGCTATCCTCCTTTATATTCCCAGCTAGCTTGCGTTCATACCTCATTTTTTTGTCCCCATATTGCCTTTTTAGTTAAATTCTGTTGCTCCTTAAAAATTTCCCAATCATCCCTCTTCCCACTCACCTTAGCTCTGTTATACTTTTTTAATGCATGCTATCTCTGACTTCCTTTGTCAATCACTGTGGCCACTTTCCCCCCTTTGAATCCTTCCTTCTCCGGGGGATGAACTGATTTTGCACCTTGTGCATTATTCCCAAGAATACCTGCCATTGCTGTTCCACTGTCTTTTCTGCTAGGATATCCGACCAGTCAGCTTTGGCCAGCTCCTCCCTCATGGCTCCATAGTCTCCTTTGTTCAACTGCAATACTGACACTTCTGATCTGCCCTTATCCCTCTCAACTTGCAGATAAAAACTTATCATATTATGGTCACTACCTCCTAGTGGCTCCTTTACTTCAAGATCACTTATCAAATCCTGTTCATTGCACAACACTAAATCCAGAATAGCCTTATCCCTGGTCGGCTCTCATACAACCTGCTCCAAAAATGCATCCCGTAGGCACTCTACAAACTCCCTATCCTGGGGTCCAGTACCAACCTGATTTTCCCAGTTCACCTGCATGTTGAAATCTCCCATAACTACTGCGACATTTCCTTTGCCACATGCCATTGTTAACTCCCTATTTAACTTGCACCCAATATCCATGCTACTGTTTGGGGGCCTGTAGTTAACACCTATTAGGGTTTTTTTGCCCTTACTGTTCCTCAGTTCTATCCACACTGATCCTACTTCTCCTGATTCTATGTCCCCCCCCTTGCAAGGGACTGAATCTCATTCCTCACCAACAGGGCCACCCCACCCCCTCTGCCCACCTTTCTGTCCCTTCGATAGCATGTTTACCCTTGTACATTCAATTCCCAGCTCTGATCCCCCTGCAGCCATGTCTCCGTTATCCCAACAACATCATAGTTACCCATTCGCACCTGAGCTTCAAGCTCATCCGCCTTATTTCTGACACTTCGTGCATTCAGATATAGAATTTTTAACCCATTTCTCCTCTCTCTGTTTAAATTGCTGCCTATTGTGCATAACCCAGCTCCCCAAACTCTCACCGGGCTATACGCCCCTTTAAAGTATTTGGCGGAAAATACAGGGGGGATGACAGAGGCAGGTTTTATGTTTAAACACAGGAAGTGGTAGACTGTGGAACACGTTGCCAAGGGTGGTGGCAGAGGCAGATACATTAGGGACATTTAACAAATTCCTACAGTGCTTAGCCTCAGAATAGAAGGACGTCTCTTTGGAAGAGGGATGAGGAGGAATTTCTTTAGCCAGTGGGTAATGGATCATTGGAAATCATTGCCACAGACAGCTGTAGCGACTAGGTCATTGGGTATATTTAAACTGGAGGTTGATTGGTTTTTGATTGAAAAGTGTATTGAACATCATGGGGAGAAAGCAGGAAAACGGGGTTAAGGCCATACATCTAAAGTCAAATGTATCAGTATTACAGTGGAGTAAAGGGAATTACAGAGTCATGAGAGAGGAATTGGCCAGAATAGATTGGAAAAGAACACTGGCAGGAATGATGGCAGGGCAGGAATGATGGCAGAGCAGCAATGGCTGGAATTTCTGGAAGCAATTTGAAAGACGCAGGATATATACATCACAAAGAGGAAGAAGTAGACCATAAGATATAGGAGAAGCAGGCCATTTGGCCCATCAAGCCTGCTCTGCCATTTAATCATGGGCTGATCCAATTCTTCCAGTCATCCCCACTCCCCTGCCTTCGCCCCATACCCTTTGATGCCCTGGCTAATCAAGAATCTATCTCTCTGCCTTAATTACACCCAATGACTTGGCCTCCACAGCCACTCACGGCAACAAATTCCAGATTTACCATCCTCTCACTAAAGTAATTTCTCCGCATCTCTATTGTAAAAGGACGTCCTTCAATCCTGAAGTCGTGCCCTCTTGTCTCAGACTCCCCTACCTTAGGAAATAACTTTGCCATATCTATTCTGTTCAGGCCTTTTAACATCCGGAATGTTTCTATGAGATCCCCCTCATTCTCCTGAACTCCAGGGAATACAGCCCAGGAGCTGCCAGACGTTCCTCAAATGGTAACCTTTTCATTCTTGGAATCAGTCTTATGAAGTATTCTGAAGGAACTTTGATACAACCGTGGCTAATAAGTCAAAGCTAACATAAAAGCCAAAGAGAGAGCATATAATAGAACAAAAATTAGTGGGAAATTAGAGGATTGGGAAGCTTTCAAAAACCTACAGAAGGCAACAAAAAAATCATTGAGGTAAAGATAGAATATGAAAGAGGATACTAAAAGTATTTTCAGATATATGAAGTGAAGAAGTGTAAAAGAGAGGCAAGAGTGGATTTCGGACCACTGGAAAATGATGCTGGAGGTAGTAATGGGGGGGACAACGAAATGGCAGATGAACTGAGTAAATATTTTGCACCAGTCTTCACTGTGGAAGACACTAGCAGTATGGCATAAGTTCCAAGTGTCAGGGGTCATGAAATGTGTGAATTTACCATAACCAGAGAGAAGGTTCTTAGGAAACTGAAAGGTCTTAAGAAGGACAAGTCACCTGGACCAGATCATGTACACCCCAGAGTTCTGAAAGAGGTGGCTGAAGAGATCATGGAGGCATTAGTAATGATCTTTCAAGAATCACCAGATTCGAGAGTGGTTCTGCAAATGTCACTCCAATTTTCAAGAAGGGAGAGAGGCAAAAGAAACTATAGGCCAGTTAGTCTGACCTCAGTGGTTGGGAAGATATTGGAGATGATTATTAAGGATGAGGTCAAAGGGTACTTGGAACACATGATAAAATAGGCCATAGTCAGCATGGTTTCCACAGGGGAAAATCTTGCCTGACAAATCTGTTGGAAGTTTTTGAGAAAATGACAAGCAGGATAGACAAAGAAGAATTGGTTGATGTTGTTTACCTGGATTTTCAGAAGGCCTTTGACAAGGTGCCATACATGAGGCTGCTTAACAAGCTAAGAGCCCATGGTATTACAGTAAAGATTCTAGCATGGATAAAGCAGTGGCTGATTGGCAAGAAGCAAAGAGTGAGAATAAAGGGAGCCTTTTCTCATTGGCTGACAGTGACTAGTGGTGTTCCACAGGGGTCCAAATTGAGACCAATTCTTTTTATCTTGTATGTTAATTATTCGGTTGATAGAATTGATGGCTTTGTTTCCAAAGTTTGCAAACGATATGAAGATAGGTGGAGGGGCAGGTAGTTTTGAGGGAATAGAAAGGCTACAGAAGGACTTAGATTAGGAGAATGGGCAAAGAAATGGCAGATGGAATACAGTGTCAGGAAGTGTATGGTCATGCACTTTGGTAGAAGAAATGACCATTTTCGAAATGGAGAGAAAACAGAAAAATCGGAGGCACAAAGGAACTTGGGAGTCCTTGTGCAGGATTCCCTAAAGGTTCATTTGTAGGTTGAGTCTAAATGCAATGTTAGCATTAATTTCAAGAGGACTAGAATATAAAAGCAAAGATGTAACGTTAAGACTTTATAAAGCACTGGTGAGGCCTCACTTGGGAGTGTTGTGTGTAGTTTTACTTGGGAGTGTTGTGTGTAGTTTTGTCTCCCTTATTTTAGAAAGGATGTGCTGAAACTGGAGACAGTTCAAAGGAGGTTCACAAAAATTATTCCACGATTGAATGGCTTGTCATATGAAGAGCATTTGATGGTTCTGGGCCTGTATTTACTAGAATTCAGAAGAATGATGAGTGTCCTCATTGAAATCTATCAAATGGTGAAATGCCTTGATAGAGCAAATGTGGAGAGGACATTTCCTATAATGGGAAATGTCTAAGACCGGAGGACACACCTTGGAATAGAGGGGTAGAGGTTTAAGGCAGAAGTTGATAGATTCTTGATTGGTCAGGGCATGAAAGGATACGGGGAGAAGGCAGGACATTGGGGCTGAGGCGAAAATCGGATCAGCCATGATGAAATGGCAGAGCAGACTCAATAGGTCAAATGGTCCAAGTCTGCTCCTATATCTGATGATCAAATGATGGAGCAGACTCAATGGGCTGAATGGCCTAATTTTATTCCTATGTTTTATGGAAAGCCATTCCTCATATGAAGTAAGAGACTTAGGACAGGCAATAACCATATCGTCAGTGGTGTTCACATCTTAATACTAAAAAGAATGCACAACATATTTTTCCGCATAAAATCTACAACCACACTTGAAGGATCCGTTTCCAAGGTATTTTCTAATATCTGCTGAGATTTCTTCTTTGTATCATCTACTTTGCATTGCAATTGATTACTCAGAACATACTTTGCTGAAAATAAGTACTTTCTCCCAGGACTCCTTTTAACCTGATGCAAAAAAGATTGGCGGCAGCACAGCAAAGTACAAAGTCTAACTTCCCAGAAAAAATTTACATTCTGTTCTGGTGCTAGTAAACTTTGGGCCTGCAGCATTAAAAAAAACTCTCCAACAATGTTTTTAAGAAATACATTTCACTATATTCAAAGAAAATTTTTAAAGATTATACTGAAATTTACATTACTTCAGTACTCACAATCTTGTGGCTGCTTCAGTTGAGCTTTCATCTCCTTCTATTCTATAAACTTTTCCATACATGACATATTCAAATTGGTCTGCTCTGTAAGATATACAAAGAAAGAAAATTAATAACATTTAGAAAAATTCAGGAAAAAAAGTCTTTTACATGTTGGGATCCAGCAAAGTTGGACAAAACTGTACAAAATTTATGACATGCCAAACTTTCTATATACAATTTCTGTATTATATTAATACAGAAACTGTTTCAATTGTCTTTGAATGGCTAAACCACAAATTCAGTTCACTTCAACAACCAAGTTAGTTGTATGCAACACACATCAAAGTTGCTGGTGAACGCAGCAGGCCAGGCAGCATCTCTAGGAAGAGGTACAGTCGACGTTTCAGGCCCAGACCCTTCATCAGGACTAACTGAAGAAAGAGCTAGTAAGAGATTTAAAAGTGGGAGGGGGAGGGGGAGATCCAAAATGATAGGATAAGACAGGAGGGGCAGGGATGGAGCCAAGAGCTGGACAGGTGATTAGCAAAAGGAGTATGAGAGGATCATGGGACAGGAGGCCCCTCCCCCTTTTCCTTCTCCCTGGGCCTCTTGTCCCATGATCCTCTCATACTCCTTTTGCCCATCACCTGTCCAGCTTTTGGCTCCATCCCTCCCCCTCCTGTCTTCTCCTATCATTTTGGATCTTCCCCCTTCCACTTTTAAATCTCTTACTGGCTCTTTCTTCAGTTAGTTCTGATGAAGGGTCTCGGCCTGAAACGTCGACTGTACCTCTTCCTAGAGATACTGCCTGGCCTGCTGCGTTCACCAGCAACTTTGATGTGTGTTGCTTGAATTTCCAGCATCTGCAGAATTCCTCGTGTTTGCGTTTTTAAAATTAGTTGTATCTTTGTTGCTCTTAAACTATTTCAACTAAGATCCAGTTAATTACAATGCACGTCCAGTATAATAGCAGTCATTAAGAAAAGGAAGAGCTAGCCAGAATGCATACTATTCACTGTCATAGAAACACAGCACAGTTACAGGCCCTTTAGTCCAATGAATCTATGATGGCCATGGCCACTGGGCTGAAGGTCCTGTAACTACCAGGTAGTTCCAATTACCTGTGTTTGGTCATATACTACATGTGTATATCAGGACTTTGAATCAAAATTGTCTATCAAAAACCATCATCATAGCTCACACACAAATAATGGCGATGTAGCAAGATACAAGTGTGTAATTTTTCACTGCACAACTATCCCACACCCTTTAGGAAAGAATCACTTTACAAATGAAGATGAAGCACAAATAAAAAAATGACACTCGCCAACAAAAAAACTGAGTAAGGGTTCAGGTAATTAAATGATAGCCAAGGCTAAGTATGGAATATTTAGAAGTACATTCGAGGATACATTGTGCAATATCTGTACTATTGATTACTTTAAGTAAAATACCTTCTAAAAAGTGTATTACAAATCTAAAAATCAGAAATGCCATGTTTTCCACCTTATTCAACTTCACATTCTTAATTGTTTTATCAAGCAATCTCCCAGTACTATTAACAGTTTTACATAATTAACAAATATAGTTCTTTAAGAACTCAGCCTTAAAAATAGCAAGATAGTATTTTAGATCTCAAAATTATCTATAAAAATAAAATTTGAAACTTTTAAGGTAAAATTTGACCGTCATCACCTATGTATTCCAACATAAATGGTCAGAAGGTCATCCTTCATTAGTACTATACTCACTTCAGAAATTTAGTTCCATTGATTTCAATGCAGTAAGTTTATAACTACAAGAAATCTTAGGAGATGTTTAAAAAAAAAACAAATTAAGCGGGGCAATATCATTATAAAAATTCTCTCAAAGTCTCGAGGTAATCAAAAACAATTCAGAAACCAAGAAGACCATACCATAATAACTTTTATTGATTGTGACTATTGCCCTTTAGGAATTTACCCAGCTTGTTTTTAAATGTTTGCAAAGAATCCACTCACTGCACTTGTCCCAAAGATCAGTAACCCTTCATGAAAAGTGCTGATATCTGTGTTCACATAAACTGACATGCAATTTTGCCTGGTTTTCTCTGACAATCCCCAACTCTTAGAAGGAGTTCAAAGGGGGATTACTATCTTGGTAGTTGGAATAGGTGGGTTGTCTAATGAAGCAAGAATGGACAGACTGTGCTTATATATCTACCAAGATTAAAAAACAAAATGAAAAAGAACAATGTACTAGATCCTAAGAGATATGAAAAGGTTGCATGCTCTGTTACCTCTAGCTAACAGGTTTTTTCCCTTATACTTAACCACTCTCTCTCTTCCCTCCCTCTCTCCCCATGTAGTCTCTTTGTCTCATTTCCTAAAGTCCAACTTTATCCTTCTTCCTGGAACTTATCTGGAATTGACAGATTGTTCACAACTTTGCTGTCATTCTTTGTCTTCAAGTTGAGTTTTATTCCTCCTATTCACATAACTAAGGCTTCTCATTTAGAACAATATTACATCATCTGACACTGTCACATTAATCCCTGAACTTGCTATCTTCACTTTTTCTTAGTTAAGCAATGCAGCTATTAAAATTCATAGTTTTGACTTTATGCATCTCTGCAATCTCTTGTCATCAGTGGCTATACCTCAGGCTGCCAAAGCCCCAAACTCTCAAATTCCATCAACAGCATAGGTGCCCACCCTTTTTATGCCATAGACCCCTACCATTAACCAAGGGGGTCTGTCAACCCTGGGTTGGAAACCCCAGCTCTGCTTCCCCTTGCTTGTTTAGAACATTACCATCTTAAACTTCTGGTTTAAGAATGTGCTACTGAAGATTGGTGACAGCTTACTGATAATTCAAAGAAATACAGCTAAATACTTTATTAATAACACTTCTTTTTCCTGTGGAAAATTGTGGTAAATGATCACCAGAAACAATGAAGAGGCGAGCGAAGATGAGGTTGAATCAAGTGTTCAGGCTTACAGGTGCGATGCAGTCAGAGCGAGCTCAAGGCATGTTTGAGATGGAGCTGGAGTGAGCGAAGGAGTTTCTGAGCCTGCCCACCTAAACTGAGAGTGAGGTTGGATCGATTTAAGCCCCAGGTTGATTTTGAAAGGTCGGTTACGGGCTGAAACATGGTGGCAGAGTCTAGGCCCAAAGCATATCATTGTGGCAGGGCCCAGTGCGGGGGACAACCCAGTGATTGACAAATTCAAACGCCAGGCCAGATGGACTGAAAAAGCAGGGTGTGGCGAGGGACGGGCCAGTTCTGCTCACTGCTCCACGACATTTACTCCACTCTCCTTGCCACTGAGGCTGTGTGTCTGCGAGCTTTGCGACAATTTGCCCTACTGTGCGATGAACTGAGGCTGAGACTCCATCCTTTGGGTCCACAGACTCATTTTCATTCTGAATGCTGTTGCTTGCTCCATTTGTGTTTTTCTCCCCCTCTCTCTGCGCAATGGGTGTTGGTCTGTTTTTTAAATTGGGTTCTTTCGGGTTTCTTGTTTTGTGGCTGCCTGTAAGCAGGTGAATCTCAAGGCTGTATAGTTTATTTAAGGCATCCGTTAGTCTTGCGAGACCATGGATCTGTGCCTGGAAAGTCTTCACTCTCCAGGGTGCAGGCCTGGACAAGGTTGTATGGAAGACCAGCAGTTGCCCATGCTGCAAGTCTCCCCTCTCCACAACACCAATGTTGTCCAAGGGAAGGGCATTAGGACCCATACAGCTTGGCACCAGTGTCGTCGCAGAGCAATATGTGATTAAGTGCCTTGCTCAAGGAAACAACACGTTGCCTCGGCTGGGGCTCGGACTCACTTCAGGTCGCTAGTCCAATGCCTTAACCACTTGGCCATGTGCCCACACATAGTTTATACATACTTTGATAATAAATGTACTTTGAACCATGAACTAAACCTAATAGATCAAATTTACAGTCATCTACCTTGCTATATCATGAAGCCCAGCACCAACTTTTGTATGGTAATACTCCCATGAAAAGCTTTATAATATTTTTTAAAATTAAAATGATGGTATACAAGTAGAAGTTGTTGTGACTGCTGTCTACCAGCAAATGTGGCCTCATTATTAGAGCTGAACTGAATCCTGTGGAATTATCAGTAAACAATCCCAATTCTAACTTTATGGTAGAGGCAAGGCCATAAATGAACAAATTTGTAATGGCAGATTAAGCCAAGATAACATTAAAACAGTATGTTCAAGTCATGAAATGTTTTAAAAGCAAACAAACAAACCCTGTTCTGTTGGGGTCATCTACTGTACAGTGCTCCCGGTGTGGCCTCCTGTATAATCAATTAGACCTGACGTAGATTGGGAAACCACTTCGCCGAGCACCTATGCTCCATCCGCCATAAAAAGTGGGATATCCCAGTAGCCACCTATTTCAATTCTACTTCCCATTCCCATACACCAGGCCATGGCCTTCTCTACTCCCTTAATGAGGCCCCACTCAGGTTGGAGAAGCAATTATCTTATATTCCATCTTGGTAGCCTCCAACCTAATGGCATGAACACTGACTTCTCAAACTTCCCTCACCTCCCTCTGGTGCTCCTCCCCCTTCCCTTTCTTCCATGGTCTTCTCTGATCCTCTCTGATCAGATTCCCTCTTCTCCAGCCCTGTACCTCTTTCACCAATCAACTTCCCAGCTCTTTATTTCACTCCCTCCCCCCTTCCAATTTCACATATCACCTTGTATTACTACTTCCCCTCCACACATCTTATTCTGACTTCTCTCTCTTTCCAGTACCGATGAAGGGTCTCGGCCCAAAACGTCGACTATTTACTCTTTTCCATAGATGCCTGGCCTGCTGAGTTCCTCCAACATTTTGTTTGCGTTGCAACAAACTAACTAATTTTACGAGCAGGAAGAAGGTAACCAGAAAATATATATTTTTTAAAATCTGAGAAACAACCAGAAGTAATGAGATTTACGGGAGAATGTTTCCTGCTTGGCACTGCAGCCTGCCGCACCTCCAAGTGTCCTCAAGTAGGAAGGTAACCAGAAAATATATATTTTTAGAAATCTGAAAAAGAGCCTGAGGCAACAATATGAAGAATGAAATTATTCAATGTTATGATTTTGGTTTGGCTGAAAGGATGCTGGCAAAATATTTATTGATAGCTTTCAAAAAGGGACCATGATATTGTTCAACCAATAAAGAAAATGAAGGCTGAGTGAATGTGTGTGTGTGGGGGGGGGGAGCAGAGGGGGATGGTGTTGGGATTAATTAGACAACATATTCAAAGAGGTGACACCTCATATTATGCTGAAAAGCTTCCATCAGTTTTGCAAGATTCTGCCATTGTCTAAGTACCTAGATGGCCGGTCATCTGTAGGGTTGTATTCTCCATCATCTGGTGTTCCATCTTCATACAAAGTACTTGCTATTACTAGACGAAATTTATCACCTGGGGAAAAAGTTTAGTATATCAGCATAGTAAAATTAACTAACTCTCCATATGTCCTTCCTTAGTGCAAACCAGAGTAGTTTACAAAACATATTCCTTTTCTAATATTGTCAATTATTTTACCCAATCAAAACAATGTAATTACATCAGCATGTTTACTAATATTCCCTACTTCAAATACAAACCAAATCTATGCAGAATTAGCACGTATTTTTGTTTTATATTGACTTACATACCACCCATCTAGAACACTAAGCATATTATTAAGACATTAATTTGGTTTAACAAGACATCCCTACATTCTGAATCCAATTAAACTGACCATTCCACAACCAATGCAGTCAAATAACATTTCATTATATTCTCGTAAAATGAGTCAGCTCTATCATGGATACCAGTCTCCAGAGCATCTAAGACATCTTCAAGGAGCAGTGCCTTAAGAAGGCAGCGTCCACCATTAAGGATCCCCAGCACCCAGAACATGCCCTCTTCATGCCATTACCATCGGAAAGGGAGGAAGTACAGAAGCCTGAATGCACACACTTAGCTATTCAGGAACAGCTTCTTCCTCTCTGCCATCCAATTTCTAAATGGACATTGAACCCATGAACACTACCTCACTACTTTTTTTTCCCTGTTACTTTGCACTACTTACTTTAACTTCACTATTTAACGCGCATATATACTTAATGCAACTCAGTTTTTTCTCTATATTTATCATGTATTGCATTGTACTGCTGCCATAAAGTTAACAAATTTCACAACATAGGCCAATGATAATAAAGCTGATTCTGATACTGAAAATTCTCATTGTTAGTCATCAAATTTTGATCCTTGTAGCTGCATTCAGCTGAAATCAATGTTAAAAGTAAATGTACATACATGTCACCATATACTACCCTGAGATTAGCCTTCCTGGAGGCAGTCACAGTAAATCCAAGAAACACAAAGAATCACTGCAAGACCACACACATCAGGATGGACAAACAACCAATGTGCAAGTGACAACAAATGTGTAACTAAAAAAAACACAGAAATAAATACATAAATAAACAAGCAATAAATAACCAGATCATGAGATGAGGAGTCCTTGACAGCGAGTCCAAAGGTTGTGGGAACAGTTTAGTAATGGGGCAAGTGAAGTTATCCCCTCTGGTTCAACAGCCTGATGGTTGAGGGGCAGTAACTGTTCCTGAACTTGGTGGTGTGAGTCCTGAGGCTCCTGTACCTCCTGGCACCAGCAAAAAGAGAGCATGACCTGGGTGGTGGCAGTCCCTGATGATGGATGCTGCTTTCCTGCAACAGCGCTCCGTGTAGGTGTGCTCAATGGTGCGAAGGCTTTACCCATTTATGGAACTCAATTCATAAACTGAAGCACATTCATATTGTCATTTTGAAGTAGACAATTTTGAACTGCGGCAATTCAACATTTGGTTGGAATGCATGAACATTAATAGTATTTCACATAACTATGAAATAAATTGTATTTACCCAAATTAAAAATTGCAGTTAGTATCTTACCAAGTTCAACAGGGTAAATCTGAATGTTTACATCAAGTATCAGGTCCATTTTAAAGGATTCACTTTCACAATGTAGGCGAGAAACTGTAAAGACAACAACAGTTTATTTGCCTGAAGCTGTCTCAGTACTGCTTTCATTTGTATTATTCTTTAAGAGTAAAAAACTAATTTAAACTAAATAAAAATAAACACAGATTTTAACTGCAAGTATCAAATACATAATCAGTTTGAGTGTTTATAGGAGCAGCATTTAATTAGACAGTACATTTATACTTTTTGCATTCTTGTGTGTTCTCCAGTATTTAAAAATGGCTATTTATGCTCCTCTTTACAAAGCACTAAATAAGTAAAAGCAAACTAGACCATAAATAGCAAGTGCTACAAGTTGTTTGACACCTGATGGCTCTTCCCATCATTCAAAAAGATCACGACTGATCTTCTACCTTCAACAGTACCTTCCCTCATAACCACAATTTCTGAACACCCAAGTAACATCAGAAGCACAGTAATGTAGTATAAGTGACCGAGTTATGATTGATCAGGTAAATGGAATTTGCCCTTCCACAACTCACACATCACAATTCAAAGGGCCATCATAGAAGCCTATCAGTTAGCATAATGCTTTACAATGCCAGTGTTTAATTCTCAAGTTTGTACATTCAGAAGATATTTGTAAAATGGCATTTTGCTTTGCAGGTGTTTAACACAGGTTATAACTAACAGTTGCAGGGCGGACTGGAGGGGAAAAGATGGTGTCCATATAGGTCCCAACGACGAAAGAGTAGAAGTACAGCAGATAATATTTTTTGGAAAGAGTTAGGGAAAAGATTAAGTAGTAGGATCACAAAGATAATAATTTCTAAAATTTCTCCCAGTGAACATGGAAGTAAGAGGATAATGCAGGTAAATGCAATGCTGCTGAGGAAGAGGCTTGTCAGATTCCTGGAGTACTGGGACCAGTAATGGTAAAGTTGGGACCTACACAGATCAGATGGGCAGTACCTCAACAGGGCTGGGACCAGTATCTTTGTGAGGATATCTGGTAGTGATTTTGGATAGGTTTAAAATCAAGCTTAGCAGGCAGATGTTAATTAAACACAGACTGAAAAGAAAAAGAATGTCTTAAATTAAAATGTTAGTGAAAAGAAAAACTGAATGCCAGAGAAACCAAAATATTGAATATAGAAAACGATTCTGGCTTTGCTTAAAGGTAATTGAACTTGAGCTGATAACCATGAGGGCAGTGCTTGATACAGTCCACTGCAGGTGGAACAATACCAGCTCATCAGTTTCAAGGAAACATGGTACATGGGATCCAGTGTTGGTTCTGCAGGTGGAACAATAGCGTAGCTAGTACAGCCACCACCTCACAGACCTAGATTCAATCCTGACCTTTGCTGTAGACACAGCATCTTTGTCTATGTTTAGCTGCTGTAGTTTTCATCCATATCTTAAAAACATGCAGATTTGTAGGTTGATAAAGGCCAATGTAAATTGCCCCCTGAGTGAAGGAAAGTGGTAGAGTCCATGATAGTGTAAGGAGAATTTAAAGAAATTGAATTAAGATAAAATTAGTGCAAGTAGATGGTTGATAATGACTCAGTTGGTTAAAGGACTTCTCTATGACACTGGCTGACAGGTGGATTTTGAAACTGGGAGCTTGATATCAGCTAAGTTCTACAAGGAGAAGTACTTAGTTCCTTTCCTTTTGCAGTGTATTTTTGTGATTTCTAGTTAAATGCATAAATTGGCTATGTAGTTAACTGTAAAAGAGAAAAGCATTAACTGCAGAAGGCTCTAGATGATCTGGTAAATTGGGCAGAAAGTGAAAAATAGAATTCAATCCAGACAAATTAGCCAGTGTCTTTGGAGAGGTTAATTAAGGCAAAGGAATACATAATAAATGAGAAGACATAAAACAAAGGGAGTGTATGTCAAGAGAGTCTCAAAGATGTCAAGACAGGTCAAAAGGATGATTAAAAAAAACAAGTGGATACTTTCATTTAGTAGCTAAGGCACAGAAATAAAAGTGCAGAAAGCTCTACTATAAATTGGTTTACAAAACAAGTTACCCTGTGCATTGCTTTTGGGTCTGATTGCACATGAAGAATGCGGCTATGTTGGAGAGCTTGCAGAGATCTACAGGGCTAAGACAGACTGGAAAACTGTAGCCATGACAAAAGTCTGAAGAAGCTGGGGTATTTTGAAGGACGTTTTTCTTATTAGAGGACTAAAAACCAGTAGGCCTAGATTTAAACTAATTAGTATAAAGCTGAGAGGAGGAAACCTTCTTCCACACAGAAGATACTGAGGATCTGGAATACACTGCCCCAAAAGCTGGTGGATCCTTAACTACTTGGAAATTGTTCCTGAAGATACCTATCTTGCAGGACATCTTACCAAATGCAGGAAAATGGGATTAGGCAGAACAATTTTGTTTTAAACTGACACAAGCACAGCAGCCCAAGTTTTCTACAATTCAATATATTGTACTTCAATGCACTGCTTGGATACATTATGTTAGTTTTGGTTCAATAATGACCAAATGAATCCCTTCTGAGAGCCAATTGAAGTACGTTTAAGATTTCATGGTGTTCAGATGTTCTTTCTGTTTGTTTTAAGGTGATCCGATATTTTATGTTCAAGATTGGTTAATTTCGGATTCTTTAAAGAAATTAAAATTCTATAAAATTTAGTGGATTTGATGTTATATCCTCGAATGGTGATCGAGATTAGCAGTAATCTAATCACTGTTAACCATTCTCAAGAAATCGAGTCTTTTCCAACCTTGTACAAATGACAACACGCGACTGCCGCGTGTAAACATTCACTAACTACAGGAAATACACAATACTGTAGTAAGCAGAGATATCCAACCAAGATAATCGGTAACATACAACGTAAATATTGCAACAAATTTATCATGAAGGTTTCAGTGTGGAAACTGTTGTATTTGAGCCTGCTTGCCCCATTCAATAACTTACACGATGTACCTAGATAAGCGCGTGGACAAGAACTCGGCGCTTTCTTTACCTCTATCAAACTTTACACCTTCTGGGTCAATATCTTTCACATCAAATATATCCTCAAATAAAATCCCCGCCATCGTACACCACACAAGATAAAAATTATCCTGAGATTTCCAACTAACGCTCAGCAGGCCCGGACACGAGCGCACAATTTCTCAAAGTATGCCGGGATATTGGCAGAATCACCGTATCGCCCAACAGCCATGCGGCTGCGCAGTCTGATCATTTAACCAGACTTTCCCCCATCTTTGATCAAGGTACACAACAGGAATTCTGCAGATGCAGAATTGATCAAGGCATGACTGCGTGCCTTAAATATCTCTGCTGAAAGCTAATTCATAATTCAGAGCAATGGTTTGCAGTTTCGTAAGTTTGTCTGGTTTTTCCATTTAATTTGAATGGAAATCTGTATCAAGGTCAAGTTACAGTATCTATTTTAAGCAATTAAGTGCTGCTTCAATTGCTTTGATCTACTTCACTTGTTAAAAATAAAGTCATGCAATTGGACAGTACACTTTGTAACCTCATTGGCAGTCCCAGAATTTCAAAATCACAATCATGTTTATAATCACTTACTCATTTGACATTACATTTACTTGTTCTGAGGCAGTAGTACAGTTGGAAAGGCCTTTTTAAAAAACTGTACCGGTTAATATGTTAATTGGTCATTGGAAATTGTCCCGTGATTAGGTTAGGGTTAAATCGGGGAACGTCGGAGTTGCTGGGTGGTGTGGTTCAAAGGGACTATTCCGTGCCATATCTCTAAATAAAATAAATTACAGAATAAATACAAGGTGCAAATACAAAGATAGTGTTCGTAGGTTCGTGGACCGTTAAGAAATCAGATGGTAAAAGAGAAGAACGCTATTTTTAAACTATTGAGTGAGATTCTTCAGACTTCTATACCTCCTCCCTGATGATAGCAACAAGAAGAGGGCATGTCCTGGATGATAAGGGTCTTTAAAGATGGATGCTCCATTCTTGAGGGACTGTCTTCTGAAAATGTCCTCCATGTTGGGGAAATTTGTGCCCATGATGGCTGAACCTACAACCCTCAGTAGCCTTTTTTGATCCTGTATCTTGAAGCAACCAATAGAATGTTCTCCACCGCACACCTATAGAAATATGCAAGTGTCTGCAAGCACAAGCGAAGTATAGCCGCTGGGGTGCATTCTTTGTGATTGCATCGATGTGATAGGCCCAGGATAGATCCTCTGAGGTGTTGATGACCAGGGACCTTGAAACTGCTAAATCTTCAGTGAAGACTGGTTGTGTGTTCTCCCAACTTCCCCTTCCTGATATACACAATCAATTCCTTGGTCTAGCTGACAGTGAGCCTGAAGTTGTTGCGACATGACTCAACTAGCCGATCTGCCTCACTCCTGTACGCCTCCTTAGTGCCATGGCGTCACCTGTGAATTTATAGAGGGCTTTTGAGCTGTGCCTAGTCACACAGTCATGAGCGTGGAGAGAAACACAGCAGTCGGCTAAACTCGCATCCTTAAGTTGTGTCTATGAGTGGGAGATGTTATCACCAATCTGCACAAGCTGGTCTCCTGATGAGGAAATCGAGGATCTAGGTACAGGGAGAGGTGCAGATGCCCAGGCTTTGACGCTTGGTGATTAATCCAGAGGGAATGATGGAGTTGAACACTGAGCTGTAGTTGATAAACAGCAGATTGACTTATGCCTGCTATTAGTAGAAGCTCCAGAGATTAGCTGTAGGCCTCTTGTATTCATAGGTGAACTGCAGCGTTTTCTGGTCCTTGCTCGGCCAGGAATTAATTCTAGTCATAACCAACTTGTCAATGCACTTCCTGGTGCTATCAAGCGATAGAGCTATTTAGTCAGCTCACCCCGCTTTTCATTGGCATCGTTATGTTTGTTGTCCTTTTGAGCCAGGGAGCCCAGACCACATCAGTGAGAGTTTGAAGATGTCCTTGAACACTAGATAGTTGGACAATATAGGTTTCGAGAACCTGGCGAGATACACCGTCGCAGTTTGACGCCTTGTCATGGTTTACCCTCCTGAAGGATGTTCCAACATCGACCTCTGTGACAGAAATTACAGGGTAGCTGGATGCTATGGGGATTCAAGTAGATATAGTGTCATTCTCTTTTTCAAAGCATGCATAAAGGGTGTTGAATACATTCGGGAGTAAAGCATCGCTGTTAGGTTTCACGTTATAGGAGAAGTAACATGCAAACACTGCCACTGCTGCCGTGCATCTAACTCTATCGCTAATTTCACATGGAATTACCTTTTCTCTCTCAGTGTGACCTTGCGAAGGTAATACTGGGAATTTTTACAGGATTCCAGATCAACGGTCTTGAACGTCTCAGATCTAGCCCTAAACAGGCTGCTAATCTCCTAGTTCATCCAGGGCTTCCAATTTGGGAAAACTCAGTGTGTTTTCAAAGGCATACACTCGTCTACTCAGGTCTTAATGAAGACGGCCAAGGCATATTCATTCAGCACCAAAGATGAATCCCTGAATATTGTCCAGTCTACTGGCTCAAAGCAGTCTTGTAAACACTCCTCCTCCTTTCTTGACTGTACATTCACGGTCCTCACCGTGATTCTCAGTCTCTGGCTAAATGCCGGGAGTAGAAGTACAGCCATATGATTGGATTTGCCAAATTGCAGGTGCAGGATAGCATGGTAAGCTTTCTTGATGGTAGTGCCACAGTGATCAGGGGTGTTGGCTTCCTCGGTTCTCCAGGTGATGTGTTGGTGGTAGTTCGTCAGAGATGTCTTCAAGCTAGCTTGCTTCAGTTTCCTGCATACATGCCAAACTGACGTCAAATTACACCTAAAAATTATGCCATTCTCATGCAGAATGACTCCATAGTCATTATAGCACCATCGTAAGTTCTCTATGGCATCATAGAGGCTGCATTGTTTGATGATTATGGGAACATAAATGTGGGATCTCAGGATGTCTCGAGTCAGATGAAAGCTAGTATCGTGACATTGGGAATTCATTTCGTAGAAAGCATGGTAATAATTGTGAAATCGTGGAAGGCAATTGTTCGTAAAATTGGATGTTAGGGAAAGGTGAAATTACATGAAACAAAAACAGAATGCTGGGAGGGAATCCAGAGCAGCTTGGACAGCAGTTGCGGAGAGAGAAACAAGACTGACTAACGGCTTCCTGATCAGGTTAATGATCTTTAATGAGAAATGGGTAAAAAGTTTATTATTATATGGCTGGGAACAACTTAACTCCTAGAATTATGTCCACAGATCCAACACAGCGAATGCTAATGAGCTGTATATACAGAAGTGGGAGTTCACACCCTCGAGTTGGGCAGTAACTAGCTGTCGGTGACAGTGCAGGCCAACGCACAGGTCCAGACTGAAGCAAAAGTGGAGGTGGGGCTTTGGCACCTGTCAAAGATCGCCAAGATTTTAAACAATTTTTAAAGTTATTGAAACACTTAAAACACATAGAGATAGTTAAATGATTTAAATCAACCGTATATGTTTTAAATAATTTACTTTCTCCTATTATGCCTTCCAAACCACAGTCCAGTATCTCTACTGAAATTACGGACCACATTAGTTCCAGCCTGGCATTGGCCTGTGCGTCAATTCTCCATCATAAAGTGGAGGAAGCAGGTTTATTATCACTGACTTAAATGGTGTGAAATGCTGTGACGTTTGTTGTTTTGTGGCAACAGGACAATGCAAAAACATAAGATGACTATAAATTACAAAATAAACTAACAGTGTAAAAGAAAGGAATAATGAGGTAGTACTCATGAGCTCGCAGACCACTGAGAAATTTGATGGCAGTGGGGAAGAAGCTGTTTCTAAATTATTGAGTGAGGATCTTCAGGCCCCTGCAAGATCCCAGCAAGATTGTCGATATGTCAGACTAATAGCGCCCGTGTAGAATTCCAGGACTTACTAGGATTTTAGTAACTGAACCTGGATGGTTTGATCAGAATTGTCACTACCAACCAGCAAAACTCAGCACCAAAGTGATGTTTCATTTATGGTGTTTTAAGGGGGAAAAAATCCCAAGAACTGAAACTATGAATGATAATATGCAGTTCCACAGATCCCATTATCTAAAATATGTTAACACTTTACCATTACCCCTGATAATATGATCCCTGAATTTAGAACCATCCACTCACTACATTACCTCATCTATAATTGATTCATGCTCCAGTGGAAAGTATGACATCAATTACTTAAAATACTGGTTACAGCGTTTTGTGAGTATCATCCGTTCAGATTAGAAGGCCAGAGAAAGAAATGAAGTAGTCTTAGGTGTAAATTTCAGCCCTATAACAGAGAATATGTAGAAATCACTTAGGGTGTTACATTCGGCACCAATCCCCTTGTTAACTATAGATCAAAGTTTAAGGTTTTATTTTGCCTGCTTTGTGGGAATAATGAAGCAAACCCAGTAACTTCTGCATCCGGCTGGCTCAATAAAACCATTTAAATTGTTGAAAAGCAACCTGCCAATAGGGAAAAATAATGCAAAAATCTGCTGTAGTTGAGAAGAGCCGCAAGAGGTAGAGGTTCAATCCTGACCTTAAGTTGCTGCCTTTATGGAGATTTCACATCCTCTCTGTGACTACGTGGTTTCCTCCTGGCCCTCTGGTTGCCTCATGCATGTTGAGGGGTTAACTGGCTTCTGCAAATTGCCCCTAATCTGTAGGTGAGTGGAAAAATCTGGGGAGAGTTAATGAAAGTGGTAGGAAATTAAAAGTAAGATTAGGGTTTAATGTAAGTTCCCACTGAACCCCATACACCTGCCTTTTCATCATAACCTTTGATGCCCTGATCAATCGGGAAACTATCAATTTTCGCCTTAAATACACCCACAGTCTTGGCCTCCACAGCTGACTGCAGCAGAGTATTCCACAGATTCACCACTCTCTGGCTAAAAAGATTCCTCCTTACCTCTGTTATAAAAGGTCGCCCCTCAATTTTGAGGCTGTGCCCTTTAGTTCTGGACACCCCCACCATAGGAAACATCCTCTCCACATCCACCTTATCCCGGCCTTTCAACATTCAGTAGGTTTCAATGAGATCCCCCCCGCCACATTCTTCTAAATTCCAACGAGTACAGGCCCAAAGCTGCCAAGCACTCCTCATATGTTAATCCCTTCATTCGCAGAATCATTGTTGTGAACTTCCTCTGGACTCTCTCCAATGACAACACATACTTTCTGAGATATGGGGCCCAGAACTGTTGACAATACTCCTCGTGCCACCTGACTAGCATCTTATGAAGCCTCAGCATTCTCTCCTTGTTTTTATATTCCATTCCCCGTGAAATGAATGCCAACATTGCATTTACCTTCTTTACCTCAGATTCAACCTGTAAATTAACCTTCTGGGAGTCTTGCACGAGGACTCCCTCTGGACCTCTGATGTTTAGATTTTCTCCCCATTTAGATAACAATCTGTGCTTTTGTTCCTTTTACTAGAATACATTATCATACTTTTCCCAACACTGTATTCCATCTGCCACTTTTTTGCCCTTTCTTTCAATTTGTCTATGTCCTTCTGCAATCACATTGCTTCCTCAGCACTACTTACTCCTCTACTTACCTTCATATCATATGCAAACCTTGCCACAAAGCCATCAATAATGCCGGAAACACTTTGGTCTAGTGCCTGTGCAAATCATTTGCTTAATTTGAAACACATGACCATTTTGTATTCAATGGAGAGAATTGAACATCATCACACAATGCTTCATTAGAGATGCCAGAAAGGGTTCACAATACATTACATTATAGCTGTCTTGAATTTCATATTGTTATGAAGGAAATTATTTTTCCTATCTCAGTATTATTGGAAGCACTGAAAGTGACTGGAGACCATCTTTAACAAGGCATTAGCCAGATCAATTAAAAACATATTCTATTAGAGAACTTTTAAACCTGAGTTATTTTAAGATGGGAGCGTGTCTTTAAATTGGACTCCCAATATTTCTTTGTTCCATGGTGCATGATAATAAATAAATTCTACATCAATTTAACATTCACCTGCTATAACTCAGGGGAGGTATTCATTAAGATTCCCAAATATTTGAAAATGCATACTTTTTTTCTTTTTTAAGAGCAATACCAATATGATTTGTTTTTTTGAAATTGGATTGTGAATTGACATCTTCTGAAACAATAAACAGTTGCCGCAGTGAAATTCATTATGTCTGTACTAAACCTTTGGTGTTTTTGCAAATGAAATGATGTACAAATATTCTGTGGAACGTCATATTCAGTCTTTCTATACAGTTCTGTTTCCCACTTCTGGGAAGACAAGCTGGATTGCATTCATCTGCGGCTGTAATTGCGTGAAATGAGGATCTGCTGTGGATTGTTCTTGCAGAAACATGGCTCCAGAACAACATCCATGCACCATCAATCTACCAGCCATGACATTCAGGGAATTGGGCTATATTATTATTATTTTTATATATTTGTTGTAACTATGTTTTCTGCCATCATAGTTATCTGTGCTATGTGTGCTGTGTGTGACTGTTGGTACTGTATCTTGAACCCTGGCCCCAGAGGATCACTAACAACAGGAATTCTGCAGATGCTGGAAATTCAAGCAACACACATCAAAGTTGCTGGTGAACGCAGCAGGCCAGGCAGCATCTCTAGGAAGAGGTGCAGTCGACGTTTCGGGCCAAGACCCTTCGTCAGGACTCGACGTTTCGGGCCGAGACCCTTCGTCAGTCCTGACGAAGGGTCTCGGCCCAAAACGCCGATTGCACCTCTTCCTAGAGATGCTGCCTGGCCTGCTGCGTTCACCAGCAACTTTAATGTGTGTTCTCAGAGGATCACTGTTCCGTTTGGCTGTATTGCTGTGTAAGGTTGAACGTCAATTAAAGTTGAACTTGAATTTATATATTGCCAATTGCTATAGATGTTTCAAGACTGATTGATTCTATGAATCTACTGAGAAATTTTCAGGAAAATTTAGCAAGATCATAATTTTTAGTGATTTTTGTGTTGTTCCTGCAACTGTCAGTCTTTAAATGTTTATATTTTCAGTTTGAGAGAAATCACAATCTTAGCTTACAACTATGCTACCTTCAAGGAAGAAACAGAAACAACATAATCAGCTCACATAGATAGAGACTTTCATTACTGTGAACATTTGGGTTAACACGAGCGAGGAGGCTAACCTTGCATCAACATAGTTTTTGTTAATAATAGAAATCTGTTTTTTATCCTCTTAAATTTTTAATGTACAGAGTGCTATTGTTTGAGCATAACCCAATGCCATTCACCAATGGAATTATTTTCTTTGAGAGAATGTTGTGCATGAGATTAAAAATATAATTTGCAGTTTTGATAGCATTTCAAAAGGCATCTTCAAAGTACCCAGTGTATTAGGTAACAGTATTAGGATAGAATGGAATACAGGGGCTTGGGTCTAGGATCGATAAATGGCATCATGTTGACATGGATTAGGTGGGATCAAAGAGCTTGTATCTCTGTTGCATGCTTCTGTGATGATTTTGTCTGATTATAGTTGTAACGTATGAACCACTGATTATCATTGCCAAAGTAAGACATAAGAGATGCCTTTTAACATTTTCAATAATTGGTTCAAAACACTGATGCAAGAATTAATTATAGAAGTAACCTCATGATGTCCTCATGCATCTTGCTTTCATCATTGCATGTCTTCTCAACTGTGGGTCTCGCCTTCAGCTAATGGTGAAAAACAGCTCAATTTAAATCCACTGAAGTTGTACTTGTTCTGACAAAGGTCAATTTTGAAAGTTTCAAATTTCATTCACATCAGCATGTTACTTTCCATCATAACCTCACTCTGTTTACCTATATGCCTTGTAATTCCATCACAGGATAAAGATTGATGGTCTTTACTACACTTGTTCCTGTTAGGAATATCTCCACGCAAGATTAAACAAGACTTTTAAGAATAGTGATACAATTTCCTTATATGAATATCTGGTAGAACTGCTGCCTCACAGTTTCAGAGACTTAGGTTCAAACCTGACCTTGGATACAGTCTATGTGAAATGTGCACATTCTCTCAGTGCCCACTTGGATTTTCACCTTGGTGTTCTGGTGTTCTACATCCCCAAAATGAGCATGTTTCAAGTTATCCCTAGTGTGCAGTGAGTGGAAGAATTGGGAGTGGGGATGGTTGATGATACTTTTGGGGAAATACAAGAGTTGAGATAGTATTAGAAACAATATTGATGCTTGATAGTGGGTCTGGAGACAGTGGGCTGAAGGTCCAGTTTCCATTTTATCTCTTACTGCTTCTAACTCTAAAAAAGGAGACGAATACTCCAGCTGTGGTGTCTCCAAAACCCTAAAGCTTAACCAATCAAGTAAAGAGTAGTGACAACTTTCCGATTTATTTGTTGTGCTAGCTTTTTTTTAAAATCTTGCAGTAGCTCAGATCCAGAGCTCTGCAATCATTTATCACATGATTGTGCCTTTTTACTATATTTTCTACCAACAGGGACAATTACATTTTTTTCCATATTACACTCCCTTTTGTAGTATCTTTGCCCACTCACTTAACCTATCCATATCCTTTTGTGGCCTCTTTATATCCTTTTACGTGATTTACTGCCTTTTTTTTGTCATCAACAAATTTGGCATCTATACCATCTATCCCTTTAGTGCGTTCATCCAAAATTAAAAATACTGATCACTGATCCCTGTAGCACACCACTTATAACATCTGGCCAACTAGAAAAAAGACTCTTCTTTGTTTCCTGTTGGCTATCTAATCTTCAATCCATGCCAAAATGTGGTTTCCTATATGATAAGCTTTCATTTTCTATAATAATCTATGATACGGCACCTTAAAGCCAACTGGAAATCCATATGTACAACATGCTACTTATTCAAAAATGCAATAAATTGCCATAGTAGAGTTTCCCTTTCACAAAAAAAATGACCATAAAAGTAAGACCATAAGGCATAGGAGCAGAATTAGGCCATCTGGCCCATAAAGTCTGCTCCGCCATTCAATCATGGCTGATCTTTCTTTTCATCTCCTCAACCCCAGTTCCTGGCCTTCTCCCTGTAACCTTTGATGCCACGTCCAATCAAGAACCTATCAATCTCTGCCTTAAATACACCCACAGCTGCACATGGCAACAAATTCCACAAAATCACCACCCTGATTACCTTCAAGCAACACACATCAAAAGTGCTGGTGAATGCAGCAGGCCAGGCAGCATCTCTAGGAAGAGGTACAGTCGACATTTAGGGCCGAGACCCTTCGTCAAGACTAACTGAAGGAAGAGCTAGTAAGAGATTTGAAAGTGGGAGGGGCAGGGATGGAGCCAAGAGCTGGACAGGTGATTACCTTGATTTTATTTCTAATCATCCTGTCCTGATGTCTTCAATAAGAACCTGTATAAATGATGAGGTAATCTAATGGAAACTTCTCTGAATCTAGAGGAATTTATAAAATTAAAGCCAACTGCTCAAATATCTCTCAGTTGCCACTTGTTTTAAGGCCCCATATTGAAATCTCAGACCTGTCCACTATACCTTATACAACTTGTTCAGTTCTACTTCCCAGGCATAGTTTATCAGAGTTTCTCCCTTCCTTCCAATACCCGACTTAAAGCCACCTCTGTCATGTTACTTGTGTGTTCTATAGTAAAGACTTCTGTTTAATTCACGTTATCTCCTTGTTTTCTGTAACTTATTTCCCAGACTTCCAAAAATGTCTGTAGAAAATATTTTTCTTTATTATATTTTGATTAAATTTATGTTGTACTCTAATTTCCCCTTTCTTATTAAAATATTAATCATTCATTTTAATAGGACCCAGATGAGGAAAAACTTCACACAGAGAGTGGTGAATCTGTGGAATTCTCTGCCACAGGAAACAGTTGAGGCCAGTTCATTGGCTATATTTAAGAGGGAGTTAGATATGGCCCTTGTGGATAAAGGGATCAGAGGGTATGGAAAGAAGGCAGGTACAGGGTTCTGAGTTGGATGATCAGCCATGATCATACTGAATGGCCGTGCAGGCTCGAAGGGCCGAATGGCCTACTCTTGCACCTATTTTCTATGTTTCTATATTCTGTCAAATTTATAACCTACTGCCATCTTTGTTCATTTATATACCTTTTTAGCTTTGAAATTGTCTTTAATTTATTTTTAGCTTACAGTAGAAGATAACTCACACCACCTCCCCATGGATTTTTCTTTGCTATTGGAATCATCTAATCTCTGGATTCTAAAAGGCTCTTTCAATGTCTCCCACAGTATCTCAGTTGACTGAACCCTTAATCAGAGCTGCCAGATCACGCTAGGTAGCTCAATTTTAAGCTCTCTGTCCATATTTAAGTTTAAAGCATTTACTTGCATCCATTCTTGTCTACAAAACTGAATGTAATATTCAAACATGATCTGATTATCAATCTTTCAATGCCATAATAAATATACTGACCATGTAGAGAAAGAAATTATTCTCAGGGTTTTTACAGCATTGTTATTAATAATTGCTGATGGTAAGTTTGCAAAGAATGTGAAGTACGTCATGAGAGTGTTCTAACTGACATGCACATTCCAGAAACCACGAGGTATTGGTCACAATTTATACAAAAGCTAAATGTTTCCTTTTGCATGACAATAAATACAGAAAGAAAGGGGATTATGTTGTCCACTCCACAAATGTCTTTCATTAGTTATGAAATAAATATGCAATATAACTTTTCAAAAATCACACAAGCGAATGTTGATTTCAAGATTGCTAGCAATATTATTTTTATATATGTTGGAACCAACTCATGAGATCCTTAAATGAACCCCTAAATTCATATTAAAATATGATCTCACTTACCCAATGATAATCCACATTTTCTTCCATTTTATATTTCACGTGACCCTCATTTTATATCACTCTATTTACTCAAAATAAATAGGATGACTAGGGCAGTTTGCTGCACTCTGATTTTGATGTTGATTTGTTGAAGTGCAGAGTTGGAGTCAGGCTGTTCTTTAGAGAGATGGAAAAACTGAAGGATCACAGTTGGAATTTTTTTCTTGACCACTGCCTGGAATTAACCTCAAGAACAATCCTGAATCAGGCAATGCTCGAAAACATCTTGCAAGAGAGCTTCAGGGTTTAGGAAATGAGCAATATAGACTGATACATTACAATCTTAATTATGCTGCCTTATGTTGGTGAGCTTGATACCTTTAACCACTTCTAGCACGGATGAGTAACCTCATGAAGGAGTTAAAATGCTAGGATATTTCCGTGAAATATATATGTGAGGTGGGAAAAATTGCTTTTATTCAAAGTTGCTCCATCTCTAAAATAGTTGTTCAAAAGCAGATGAAGGAGTAAATGCAGCATTTAGCCCTTACAGAATATGAATTTGCTTTCAACCAAGCATGTGTTGTGATAGGGAAAAGTAAAGTTAAAAAGATTAAAAAAGGAAAGAGACAATGTAATACAAATGAAAAAGGCTTTATGATTTAAAGTTTTAAATCATTTGTGTTTTACATATGTGGATTTAAGGTTATAGCATTGTGCTATTCCTGACATTTTGAATCAATCATTACAGTAGTCAAGATATGTGAAAGCTGATATGTATAAAAATCCTAAGAAACTTGAAAGTCTGTTGGCTGCTTAGGGGTTAATAGGAACTGCACCGGACCCAATACACATAAAAACACATGAGCGCTCTTCTAAACAGTAATATATAGTGACGGGAAAATAAAGCTAAGAATAGTTCCCCATTTTTTTAAGGTCTTTAATGACAAATCTGACCTTGGTCATGTCAGTTTGAACCTACATTTTGTGAACATAAATAGAAAATCTGTGCATTTAGCTTTCATTGTGACAGTGAATGAATGAATTCCAGAAAATAAAAAGCACAGTTCAATGAAAATGGCAACTCTTCACTTTCATTTAAAATTACCATGACAATACTGGGAGGACCAGGCCTCCCTGCGTACAGCAATGGCACTCATTGACTCATCTGCATATGAATTTCAAAATGCTTTTAAACCTCACAAGTGGTGTAGCAAAACAGTAACTTCAGTCTTTAACAGGACGATCAGCAAACAGCTGTGTGGAATGTTCATGTCACAACAGTAAGTCAACTTTATTATGAAGATTTGCAAATCAAAGCAGCAATTAAATTAGTAATAAATAAGAAAATGAATCTCAGGGTTGTATATGGTGATATATATGTACTTTGATAATAAATTTACTTTCAACTTTTGAACTTTGAAGTCACGTGGAATGTAGTTAATATCTATGACTGCTGCTGTAGAATGAATGGTTTGGAAGAGTTTTATAGTTTATTTTGATGCAACTATCATTCAGAGGACAGAATCTCAATTAGTTTATTCAAACTATTAATGATTAGAAGATTAAGTTTTAATTTAATTTTTGAACCTTGAGGTAAACCTTTTATCGTGACTGACATAAATATTATTTTTCTGCCTATAAGTTTCAGAATCTACCTGAAATTAAATGATGTTAACAGAAGTTAGAAGAAGAATGCACATCAGAAATAGATACTTTTTTGATCCCAAAGGAAATTATAGTGTCACAGTACTATTTCAAGTGCACAGATATACAAATATTAAAAGAGAAGCAAGAAAAAAATAAAAGATAAGTTGGTTCAAACAGTCTAACAGGATGGGGTCATCACTTCCCCAGCTATAGGTTGACTCATTATAGAACCTAATGTCTGATTGTAAGAATGACCTCATATAGCACTCTTTGGAGCAGCGCAGTTGTCAATAGCTTGCACCGGTTTCAGAAATAGTGCCACCTAATATGATGTGATATAAAACTGTAACATTTCTGCTGGGTGAAGTTGAGTGCAACATTCTCCTTCTGCAGGGTGAATCTTCCCTCCCATCTGCAGGGAATTCAGGCACTGGAATCCACCAGGAGAGTTCAACCTGCTGATATTGCACAGAATCAGGAAGCCAAGTTAAAGTTTTGAGGTTTTCTGGGAGAGCAGGTGGAACTCTTCGTTATGCTGTTGGAAATGGGCATGAGCAAGAGCAGGGTAATAGCAGTTTAAGAATGATCTCCTAAGAGGCCAATCCACAGCAATCGATTGGTGGCATCACATTTAATTAGATCAGCTGCCAAATGGAGATTGGGGTCAACGGTGTGGAGTGCATGTGGTGTCAGGAGGGAAAGAAAGACGGAATAGGCTCATTGAGAAGGAGGTGAGCAATGGAGGAAGACAAGAATGAGGACCGATAGAGTGGGGTTTCTGAAGAAGGCAATTAGCAGAAAGGGGTCAGGGGTAGGAAAACTCCAGAAGAGGATAAGGGTATGAGTTTGTGAGGGAGGGGTGCTGAGAGAAGGAGCGCATCCAAGTCTGTATTGTTGTGAAGTGCACATATATGCTAACTCTGTATAGTAAAGCCACTTTTCTGCTGTCTTGAAAGTTCCATTCTCCCTGCAACAGGACCAAGACCTAGTTCTTACCAAGGAAGTTGGTTGTGTGCAACAACTGCCTCATCTCTCCCGGGGAACATGACATTCTCTATCTTGAGGGAATACTTAAAAATGGAGAAGAATTTAATATATTTTTAAAATCCTTACATATATTTGTAATTAAATACACTAATTGGAAGTGCCAGCAAACCTTGTACTAAGCAATACTTAATATTTACACTTCTGCTCCCTACCAAGATAAATTCCGATTGCCTTACATATTGTAATAAATGACAATCAGTCAGATACCTTCAAATTCCTCAGTTTGGACAATCACTTTGCACTATTAGATAATTGCTGTAATTAGCATAAATGATGTTGTAATTAACAGCAATGAGCCACAGAAGGATTTACCTCAAAATTCACCCAAGACACTAAGACACTTGGCACATCAGGAGTATATTTGAAGCCAAACAGGATAGGGTTATGCTATTATATCGTACATACAAAGATTAATAAAAGCACCGTAAAGTTTTTATAATGTTAATTTTCCTCATAATAGACATACAACAGTTAGGCCACATCTGGATTATTGCATAGAGTCTGGTCACCCCACTATAAGAAGGATGTTGAGGCTTTGGAGAGGGGGCAGAAGAGGTTAACCAGGATGCTGTCTGATTTACAGGGCATATGCTACCAAGAGAGGTTGGATCAATCAGCATATAATTCTCCAAAATTTCTGCCATCTCCAGTGGGATCCCACCACCAAGACATCTTCCACCCCTTTCCACTTTCTGCTTTCCACAGGGATTGCTCCCACGCGACTTCCTTGTCCGTTCATCCCTTCCCACTGATCTTCCTCCTGGTGCTTATCCTTGCAAGTGAAACAAGTGCTGCACATGCCCTACACCTCCTCCCTCACTACCATTCAGGGCCCTAAACAGTCCTTCCAGGTGAGGTGACACTTCACCTGTGAGTCTGTTGGAGTCATATACTGTGTCCGGTGCTCCTGGTCTGGCCTCCTGTATATCAGTGAGACCTGACATAAATTGGGAGACTTCTTCACCAAGCACCAATGCTCTGTCCGCCAGAAAAAGTGACTCCCCTGTCTATCCATGGCCTCCTCCACTGTCATGATGAGGCCACACTTAAGTTGAAGGAACAACACCTTATGTTCCATTTGGGTAGAATCCAACCTGAAGGCATGAACATCAATAGACAATAGACAATAGGTGCAGGACTAGGCCATTCGGCCCTTCGAGCTAGCACCGCCATTCACTGTGATCATGGCTGATCATCCACAATGAGTATCCAGTTCCTGCCTTATCCCCATAACCTTTGATTCCACTATCTTTAAGAGCACTATCCATCTCTTTCTTGAAAGCATCCAGAGACTTGGCCTCCACAGCCTTCTGGGGCAGAGCATTCCATACATCCACCACTCTCTGGGTGAAAAAAAGTTTTTCCTCAACTCCGTTCTAAATGGCCTACCCCTTATTCTTAAACTGTTGCCTCTGGTTCTGGACTCATCCATCAGCGGGTACATGCTTCCTGCCTCCAGCGTGTCCAATCCCTTAATAATCTTACATGTTTCAATAAGATCCCCTGTCAGCCTTCTAAATTCCAGAGTATACAAGCCCAGTCGCTCCAATCTTTCAACAAATAACAGTCCTGCCATCCAGGGAATTAACCTTGTGAACCTACGCTGCACTCCCTCAATAGCAAGAATGTCTTTCCTCAAATTTGGAGACCAAAACTGCACACAGTACTCCAGGTGTGGTCTCACCAGGGCCCTGTACAGCTGCAGAAGGACGTCTTTGCTCTTGTTCTCAATTCTCCTTGTTATGAAGGCCAGCATGCCATTAGCTTTCTTCATTGCCTGCTGTACTTGCATGCTTGCTTTCAGTGACTGATGTACAAGAACACCTAGATCTCGTTGTACTTCCCCTTTTCCTAACTTGACTCCATTTAGATAATAATCTGCCTTCCTGTTCTTACCACCATAGTGGATAACTTCACATTTATCCACATTAAACTGCATCTGCCATGCATCTGCCCACTCACCCAGCCTGTCCAAGTCACTCTGCATTCTCATAACATCCTCACATTTCACACTGCCACCCAGCTTTGTGTCATCGGCAAATTTGCTAATGTTACTTTTAATTCCCTCATCTAAATCATTAATATATATTGTAAACAGCTGCGGTCCCAGCACTGAACCCTGCGGTACCCCACTGGTCACCGCCTGCCATTCCAAAAGGGACCCATTAGTCGCTACTCTTTGTTTTCTGTCAGCCAGCCAATTTTCCATCCATGCAAGTACTCTGCCCCCAATACCATGTGCCCTAATTTTGCCCACTAATCTCCTATGTGGGACTTTATCAAAGGCTTTCTGAAAGTCAAAGTACACTCCATCCATTGGCTCTCCCTTGTCCACTTTCATAGTTACATCTTCAAAAAATTCCAGAAGATTGGTCAAGCAAGATTTCCCCTTCGTAAATCCATGCTGACTCGGACCGATCCTGTTTCTGCTATCCAGATGTGTGGTAATTTCATCTTTTATAATTGACTCCAGCATCTTTTCCACCACCGACGTCAGGCTAACCAGTCTATAATTCCCTGTTTTCTCTCTTCCTCCCTTCTTGAAGAGAGGGACAACATTAGCCACCCTCCAATCCACAGGAACTGATCCTGAATCTATAGAACATTGGAAAATGATTACCAATGCGTCCACGATTTTTAAAGCCACCTCCTTAGGTATCCTGGGATGTGGACCATCAGGTCCTGGGGACTTATCAGCCTTCAGACCCAACAGTCTATCCAACACCCTTTCCTGCCTAATATAAATTTCCTTCAGTTGATCCATTACCCTAGGCCCTTTGGCCACTATTATATCTGGGAGATTGTTTGTGTCTTCCCTAGTGATGACAGATCCAAAGTACCTGTTCAACTCGTCTGCCATTTCCTTGTTCCCCATAATAAATTCACCCGCTTCTGTCTTCAAGGGCCCAATTTTGGTCTTAACTATTGTTTTCCTTGTCACATACCTCCTTTACTATCCTCCTTTATATTCTTGGCTAGTTTACCTTCATACCTCATTTTTTCTCCATGTATTGCCTTTTTAGTTACCTTCTGTTGCCTTTTAAAAATTTCCCAATCCTCCGGCTTCCCAGTCGTCTTTGCTATGTTATACTTTTCTTTTATTTTTATACTGTCCATTAATTCCCTTGTCAGCCACAGCCTCCCCTTGCTCCCCTTAGGATCTTTCTTCCTCTTTGGAATGATCTGATCCTGCACCTTCCGCATTATTCCCAGAAACACTTGCCATTGTGTTCCACTGTCATCCCTGCTAGGGTATTGTTCCATTGAACTTTGGCCAGCTCCTCCCTCATAGCACCATAGCTCCCTTTGCTCAACTGTAATACTGACACTTCCGAGTTTCCCTTCTCCCTCTCAAATTGTAGATTAAAACTTATCATATTATGGTCACTACCTCCTAATGGCTCCTTTACCTCGAGGTCCCTGATCAAATCCGGTTCATTGCACAACACTAAATCTAGAATTGCCTTCTCTCTGGTAGGCTCCAGTACAAGCTGTTCTAAGAATCCATCTCGGAGGGACTCCATAAACTCCCTTTCTTGGGGTCCAGTACCAACCAGTCTACCTGCATGTTCAAATCCCCCATAACAACTGTAGCATTACCTTTGCGACATGCCAATTTTAACTCTTGATTCAACTTACAGCCTACATCCAGACTACTGTTTGGGGGCCTGTAGATAACTCCCATTAGGGTCTTTCTACCCTTAGAATTTCTCAGTTCTATCCATACTGACTCTATGTCTCCTGATTCTATGTCCCCCCTCGCAAGGGACTGAATTTCATTCTTTATCAACAGAGCCACCCCACCCCCTCTGCCCATCAGTCTGTCCTTTCGATAGGACGTATACCGTTGAATATTCATTTCCCAGGCCCTGTCCATTTGAAGCCATGTCTCTGTTATTCCCAAAACATCATACTTAACAATTTCCAACTGTGCCTCAAGCTCATCTACTTTATTTCTTATACTCCGTGCATCAATTTCTCGAACTTCCAGTAATGCCCCTGCCCCCCACTTCACCATTTCCCATCCCCTTTTACCTCTCTCACCTTATCTCCTAGTCCATCCTTCAACTCCATCTGGCGCACCTTCCCCCGCCCTCCACTTTTCTCTCTTCCACGGCCTTCTGTCTCTTTCACCTATCAACTTCCAAGCTCTTTACTTCATCCATCCCCATTCAGATTTCACCTATCATCTTGAGTTTCCCTCTCCCCTCCCCCTACCTTTTATATCTACTCCTCAGCTTTTTCCTCCAGCCCTGCTGAAAGGTTTCGCCCAAACTTTGACAGTACAGATGCTGCCTGGCCTAGCATTTTGTGTGTGCTGCTTGGATCAACCTGGGTTGTTTTCTCTGGAGCATCAGGGGCTGAGGGGAGATCCAGTAAAGGTGTACACATCTAAATGTGGTTGATAGTGCTGAAGATGTAGTATCTAGTTTACAAATAGAGGCAATGTGTAGTGAGGAGAGGCTGTTGATAGGGCAGAATTGCAGTCAACAGAATAACTTGCAATGTAAAAGGCATACAAAATTGAAAAAGATGAATACAGGACTGAAGAGGTTATATTTGAATGTGTGCATATACAGGATAAGGTAGATGAACTTGGAGCACAGTTGCACATTGGCAGGTATGATGATGTAGGCATCACTGAATCATGGCTGAAAGAAGATTTTAGCTGGGAGCTTAATGTCCAAGGATATATATTATATCGAAAGGACAGGCAGGAAGGCAGAGGGAGTGTCGTTGTTCTGTTGGTAGAAAATGAAATCAAATCCTAAGAAAAAGGAGTCATAGGGTCAGAAGGTGTTAAATCATTGTCGATAGAGCTAAGGAGCTGCAAAGGTAAAGAGACCCTGATGGGATTTGTACACAGACCTCCAAACTGTAGTAGGGACGTGATCTACAAGTTACAGTGGAAGATCGAAAGTGCATACCAAAAGAACAATGTTGCAGTAGCCGTGGGGGATTTCAATATGCAGGTAGATTAGGAAGATGAGGTTGGTGCTGGATTCCAACGAGAAGAATTTCTGGAATGCCTATCAGAAGGCATTTTAGAGCAGTTGTGGGCCCATTAGGAGATCAGCTCTTCTAGATTGGATGTTGTGCAATGTACCAGAATTGATTAGAGAGATTAAGGTGAAAGAACACTGAGGGAAAGTAATCGTAATATGATCAAATTCACCCTGAAATTTGAGAAGAAGAAACTAAAGTCAGATGTATCAGTATTAGAGTAAAGGAAATTACAGAGGCATGAGAGAGGAGTTGGTCATAATTGGAAAAGAACACTAGCAGGGATGATGGCAGAGCAGTAATGGCTGGAATTTCTGGGAGCAATTTGGAAGGCATAGTACACATACCTCCCAAAGAGGAAGAAGTATTCTAAGGAAAAATGACACCACCGTGGCTAACAAGAGAAGTCAAAGCCAACATAAAGCCAAAGGAAGGGCATATAATAGAACAAAAATCAGTGGGAAATTCGAGGATTGGGATGTTTTTAAAAAGCATCAGAAGGCAACTAGAAAAGTCAATAAGAAGGTAAAGCTAGAATACGAAAGTAAGCTAGCCAATGATATTAAAGAGGATACCAAAAGTTTCTTCAGACACAAAGTATAAAAGAGAGACCAGAGTGGATATCGGTTCCCTGGAAAATGATGCTGGAGAGATAGTAATGGCAGAAAGGAAATGGTGAATGAACTGAATAAGCATTTTACATCAGTCTTCACTGTGGAAGACAATAGCAGTACGATAGAAGTTCCAGGTGTCAGGGGTCATGAAGTGTGCTAAGTTACCATAGCTAAAGACGAGGTTCTTAGGCAACTGAATGGTCCGAAAGTAGATAAATCATCTGGACCAGATGGTGTACACTCCAGGGTTATGAAAGATGTGGTTGAAAAAATTGCAGAGGCATTAGTAATGATCTTTCAAGAGTTATTCGATTCTGGAATGGTTCCAGAAAGCTGAAAAATTGCAAATGTCACTCCACTCTTCAAGAAGGGAGAGAAGTAGAAGAAAGGAAACCGATAGGCCAGTTAGTCTGACCTCATTGATTGGGAAAATGTTGCAGTTGACTATTAAGGATGAGGACTCGGGGTACTTGGAGGCACATGATAAAATAGGCTGTAGTCAGTACGGTTTCCTCAAGAGAAAATCTTGCCTGACAAATCTGTTGGAATTCTTTGAAGAAATAGCAAGCAGGATAGACAAAGGAGAATTAATTGATTTTGTGTACTTGGATTTTTAGAAGGTCTTTGACAGGGTGCCACACATGAGGCTGCTTAACAAGCTATGAGCCCATGTTATTACACGAAAGATTCTAGCATGGATAAAGCAGTGGCTAATTGACAGGAGGCAAGGAGTGGGAATAAAGGAAGCCTTTTCTGGTTGGCTGCCAGTGACTGGTGGTGTTCCACAGGGGTCTGTGTTGGGACCAATTCTTTTTATGTTATGTGTCAATGATTTGGATGATGGAATTGATGGCTTTGTTGCAAAGTTTTTTTAGACTATACGATGATAGGTGGAGGTGGAGGGTAGCTAGTTTTGAGTAAGTAGAGAGGCTACAGAAGGACTTAGATTTGGAGAATGGGCAAAGAATTGGCAGATGGAACACAGTGTTGGGAAATGTATGGTCATGCACTTTGGTAGAAGAAATGAAAGGGTTGTCTACTTTCTAAATAGCGAGAAATACAAAAAACTGAGGCAGAAAGGAACTTGGGAGTCCTTGTGCTGGATTCCCTAAAAGTTAATTTGCAAGTTGAGTCTGTGGTGATGAAGGCAAATGCAATGTTAACATTCAATTCAAGAGGACTAGAATATAAAAGAAAGGATAAAATGTTGAGACTTTATCAAGCACCGTTGAGGCCTCACTCGGAGTATTGTAAACAGTTTTGGGCCCCTTAGAAAGGATGTCCTGAAACTGAAGAGGGTTCAAAGGAGGTTCACGGAAATGATTCCAGAACTGAATGGCTTGTCATGTGAAGAGTGTTTGATGACTCCGGGCTTGTATTCACTGGAATTTGAAAGAATGAGGGATGACTTCATTGAAACCTACTGAATGATTGTTTATTATTATTTATTACTATTTTTCTATTACTATTCTTTTACTATTTATTATTTCCATGACTATTACTATTTACTATTTACTAATAGTAGTATTACTATTACTATTTATTATTTATGGTGCAACTGTAACGAAAACCAATTTCCCCCTGGATCAATAAAGTATGACTATGACTATGATGAAAGTCCTTGATAGAGTGGATGTGGAGAGAATGTTTCCTGTGGAGGGAGTGTCTAAGACCAGAGGACACTGCCTCATAATAGTGGGGCGTCCTTTTAGAACAGAGATGGGAGGAATTTCTTTTTCCAGAGAGTGGTGAATCTGTGGAATTCTTTGCCACAGGCAGCCGTGGAGTCCAAGTCTTTATGTGTATTTAAGGCAGAGGTTGGTCAGTGGCATGAAGGAATACGGGGAGAAGGCAGGAGATCGGGGCTGAGAGGAAAATTGGATCAGCCATGATGAAATAGTGGAGCAGACTCAATAGACTAAATGGTCTAATTCTGCTCCTATATCTTAAGTTCGAATGATGAAGCAGACTTGATGGGACAAATGGCCTAATTCTGTTCCTATATTTATGGTCTTACAAGATTATGAGTGGCATAGATAGAGTGGACAAAGGTGTCTGTTTCCCAGGATTCAAATATCTAATACCACAGAGCATGAATTGAAGGTGAGAGGGGGTAGGTTCAAGGGGGATGTGAAGGGGATGTGTTCATAGAGTCGTGGATGCCTGGAATGTGCTACCTTGTATGGCGGTAGAGGCAAATACATTAGAGGCTTTTAACACACATCAAAGTTGCTGGTGAACGCAGCAGGCCAGGCAGCATCTCTAGGAAGAGGTACAGTCGCAGTTTCAGGCCGAGACCCTTCGTCAGGACTAACTGAAGGAAGAGTTAGTAAGAGATTTGAGAGTTGGAGGGGGAGGGGGAGATCGAAAATGATAGGAGAAGACGGGAGGGGGAGGGATGGAGCCAAGAGCTGGACAGGTGATTGGCAAAGGGGATATGAGAGGATCATGGGACAGGAGGTCCGGGGAGAAAGACAAGGGTGGGGGGGAACCCAGAGGATGGGCAAGGGGTATAGTCAGAGGGACAGAGGGAGAAAAAGGAGAGTGAGAGAAAGAATGTGTGTATAAAAATAAATAACGGATGGGGTTCAAATCTCTTCCTTCAGTTAGTCCTGACAAAGGGTCTCGGCCTGAAACATCGACTGTACCTCTTCCTAGAGATGCTGCCTGGCCTGCTGCGTTCACCAACAACTTTGATGTGTGTTGCTTGAATTTCCAGCATCTGCAGAATTCCTGTTGTTAGAGGCTTTTAACAGATGCTTGGACAGGTACATGGATGTAAGGAAGATGGAGGGATATGGACCTGGTGTAGGTAGGAGGGATTAGTGTTTGGGTGTTTTTGATTTTTTTAGCTGTTTCGGCTCAACGTTATATGTTCTATATTCTATCTCAATTAGTTGAATAAGCAACACATGCTGATGTTGCTTCCTTGGAAGTTTAATGGGTGAAGGTATCTCGCTGTTTAGCTCTCATTCAACATGTAGCTCTCTAAATCATTACCTGTCTCTCTTTGTGTAGTTCTCTCAATCTCCCTATTCTCTCACCAACACTTGCGTTCTGTAAATGCTGCACATTTTCAGCAAGGGTATCATTCTCTTTCGAAGAACAACTCGGGCATAATCTTAACCAAGATCTGGTTCTCTCAATAGACTTTCTAATTTTGTTCCAGACTTTTAGAATCCATTTTTTGGGTACTTAGTTAGATTTTGTTTGTTTGAATAAAATAGCATTGTACTTTCTAACGAAGAACTATATTAAATTTGGATATTTTGATTAATTATTTAGAGTACTTACCAAATTATATTTTTAAAAATTAATATGTTTTCACTTTCAGATGGCTTCTAATGACCACTTTAGTGTGGAATACACTGGGGATCCCCACCCTGGGGACTTAATTGAAATATTTAGACCAGCATATCAACACTGGGCTTTGTACTTGGGAGATGGCTATGTTATAAATGTCACACCACTAGGTAAGGTAAATGAACAGCAAATAAAATATCAGGGTTTGAAATGTTTGTCCTCGCTCTGTTTAAATTTGCAAATTTTAGAATTAACTTAGATACATCTTTCATAAGTATCTTAATCCCAATAAAATACATTCTTTCTGAATATGCATATATCCATTCACCTTTCAGAACTGTCCTTATTAATGTTTATTCAATTCCTCTTTGGCTGAGTAACATCCTTCCAAAACACAGGACAAACTACCTTAATAGATTAAAAAAAACTAACTACTTAAATACAGATTGAGCACTGTAACCAATGAAGGGTCTCTGCCAGAAGTGTTGACCATTCAGTTCCCTCCATGGATGCGGTCTGATCTGCTGAGTTCCTCCAGCACTTTGTGTGTGTTGCTCAAGATTTCCAGCATCTGCAGAATCTTTTGTCTCTGTGTAAACACAGTAGATGTTAGAAATTCCCAATCAGGCAGTATTTGTGGAAGTAGAAGCAGAGTTAATATTTAAAGTTGGTAACCTATTATCAAAATAGGACACTGGTTAAGTTATTGAATCCAGGGATGTAATTCAATTCCCTTTGTTGCTGGAGTGATATTGACCTGATGAGAGGTCATGACCTGAAGTATTAAATATGCTTTTCTCACTGCCTTACTGACAAAATATTTCCAGCATTCTGTTGTGGTTTTTAACTTTTCTAGCACCTGCAGTTTTTGCTTTCTAATATGCAGCATTTTATATTAAGATTACATGGAAAGACTGGTTCTCAGTGCTTTCGATCAGAATCTGACCACACCTATATCCACTATACATGTGCTTTTTTCTATCAGCCTCTGCTGTATCTGTTTGTGCTATCTACATCATGTTTAAGTTTTAAAAGTTTAGCTAGTATACACAAAAATAAGGTTTGAAGCAATTGAATAGCTGTAACAACATGAGTATATTTACAGTGTTATTGTAAAATCACATTTAAAGTGTTGCTTTATTTATACAAATGAGCATTTAATGCTTTTATTTTTCCCTAATCTTTTTCTTATACTAAACCTTAGCAGAGGAGGGGGCCCCAGCTTCATTCACTAGTGCAAAGTCCGTTTTCAGCAGGAAAGCAATGGTAAAAATGCAGCTGCTTAAAGATGTTGTTGGACAAGATCCTTTCAAAATAAATAATAAGTATGACGATAACCGCATACCTCTACCAGTGGATGAAATCATTAAGCGAGCTGAGTTTCTAATTGGACAGGAGGTGTCCTACGATTTGCTCGGGAATAACTGTGAACATTTTGTCACTTTACTTCGTTATGGTGAGGGTGTATCTGACCAGGTATGTAACTTTTACCAAAAGTGCATCATGGCATAATTCTTTGCATTAAGGAAGGGTAATGTGAAGCCGTACATTAAGGGGAAGATCTGAGGCTGATGAAAAGAGTTTTGGCATCTTTGCATTTCCTCTCAGTGATTGCTGATAGTGATTTTTACTCAATTCATATTGTTGAAAGTACAGATCAAATCCTATTGGCTACACAGGATTGAAAAATGAATATTAACATATTGCAGTACAATAAGTAGATGAGAATATTTCTGTACTTGCAGGCAACTAATATAATCTTTTCTGTAAAAATGCATATTTTAAATTTCTGATTAACTTTGAAAATAAATATCAGTGATTGCTTTTATAATTTATATAATTTTCAATATTTTTCTAATTTTACTTTTTATTCCAGGGTGCATTAACTGTTACTGCATTTTTACAGATGTCATTCTAAATAACCTTTTCCATATTTACAAGAAAAAGGCCTTGCAAATATATTATGAATTAGTTTTGAATTGGTAACTATTATTCTTAAAGAACCATATTTTATTATTGAATTGAATTGACTTTATTACTTACATCCACATACATGAGGAATAAAAATGTTTACGTTATGTCTCTGTCTAAATGTGACAATTTATATGACAAACCAGTTTTCAGATTTGAAGAAGTATTTTAGCACACTTTTTATAAAAGTAAAGCAACAGCCAGTGATGACTACTACATGGCTTATCAATTTTCCACAGCAATCTAATCCCCAAAGCTGCTGACCAATTATTTTAATGCATTGTTGTATTCTCTTTTATTTCCTTAGGCAAACAGAGCCATCAGTGCCATTTCCTTTGTAACAGCTGCTGCTAGTGCCTTCTCGCTGATTGGATTATTCCAAAATAGGTCGAGACAAAGAAATTATTAAGTATTTGCTATAAGTGAATACTTATTAATAATTAAAAATAAATTACTGTATTTATGGTTTGATGTCCTTTGTTATTTTTGTTTCTAATTTATCTATTTTAAAATATTGTAACTACATTTAGCCAAAACTATTCATTTACTTTTTCAGAGATAGACCAAAATAAATGATGCTCAAAAATACCAAGCATTGTTTGTGATGTTAAATTAATACAGGAATATTTTAATAATTTGTCAATTAAAAAGTACACTTAATATTTTTAATTTATAGTAAATTTTACTTGCACATTAACAAATCAATAGAGGTCTTCTTTTAATTATAAGGTGAAAAATATAAAACTACATGCAATTACTACATTGGTATTACAAAGGATAGGGACAGAAATTAATTAATTTGGCAACATGCCGTCAAGATGTCAAGCAGGTCAAAATCCTTACAAAATGGCAGTTCACAAAAAGCTTGAGTATGTGCTGAATTTTTTGATTATTTTTATTTTGTGAAATACCAGTCACTGTACTTTATTGGACAGAAAGAGAGAAGGAAAGGGAAATAAAAGATAACTGAAAAGGAAGCTACATCATCCCTGAAGCCATGTTAGATAGAGTAGGTCTGGTAAGTCTCACGTAAGGTACAAATTCTCTGAATTTCTTCAGAATTATTCTCAATCTGCCATGAAAGTGTCTTCTGTAATGGAGTTGCAGTCATGTTGATGGGGGAAATTTTCAGCCCACAAAATAAGCAGGATTAAAAATCATAAATAAGATCCAGAACAGTGAATTAAGATAGATGCTAGAAAAAAACAATAAAAAGTTATCGAATAGTTTAGTGCTTTTTATGATGAGTTTTATCTGATAGCTCAGTGACACATGTAACACTGGTGGTTAAAGTGATGTAAACACTTGAAATTAATAACAGTTTGTACTTGATAGAAATGGAATGTGAAAAAAATTGTTCTGTAAATTTGTATAGATAACTTCAAATAGCTATGTATTATCAGGGTTTACCAACATGTTATCTTAAACTACCCTTTCTGTATTAAGAAACATGTAAAGTTACGAGGATCTTAAGTGTGTGGACTGAGCTGCATCCAAACACGAACCATAATTCATGATATTTCTGCCCAAACTATCCTCATGCAGCTGACCAATAGTTATTATTGAACCATGTTATTATTAATTCCTCTGAACAGAAAATTTCATAATAAAGAACAGGGTTCAAACTCAGATTTTACACAAGGATGTTGGGTAAGGCTGTTGAAAGAAGTCTTATTTGGTTAGCTGAAAAAGTTGATTCCAAGTTGGAATGATCTTAATCATTTTTGTTACTCAGTTACATCAATGGCTGAGTTGTGTAAGAAGTCTCCACCCCCAATAGAAAAAGTCAGAAGGCCGTTCAAACTCATTTATTATTTGCAGTATTGGTTAAATTAGACTATGCTTATTATGATGATGCAACACATACAAAATGCTGGAGGAACCCAGCAGCCAGCCAGCATCGATGGAAAAGAGTAAATTGTGGACGTTTTGGACCAAGACCATTCATCAGGACTGGGGAAAAAAATGAGAAGTTAGAGTGAGAAGGTGGGGGAAGGGACGAAGAAGTACAGGGAGGTAGATGATAGGTGAAATGGGGGGGGGGGATGAAGTAAAGAGTTGGGAAGTTGATAGGTGAAAGAGATAAAGGGCTGGAGAAGGGAGAATTTGATAGGAGGGGGTAGAAGACCATGGAAGAAAGGGAAGGAGGAGGAGCAGCAGAGGGAGATAGGGTGGGGAATGGGAATGGTGAGGGGGGGTGCAATTACTGGGAGTTTGAGAAATCAATGTTTATGCCATCAGGTTGGAGGCTACCCAGACGGAACACAAGGTATTGCTCCTCCAACTTGAGTGTGGCCTCATCGTGGCAGTAGAGGAGGCCACAGACTCCCATGTCAGAATGGGAATGGGAAGTAGAATTGAAGTGGGTGGCCAGCAGGAGATCCCGCTTTTTCTGGCAGTCTCGGCAAAGCAGCTTTCCAATCTACATCAGGTCTCACCGATTATCCAGGAAACCACAGCAGGAGCACCGGATACAGTTGACAACTCCAATAGTCTCACAAATGAAGTGTCGTCTCACCTGGAAGGGCTGTTTGGGGCCCTGAATGGTAGTGTGGGAGGAGGTGTAGGGAATTGCACCCCCCACTTCACCATTCCCATTTCTCTCTCTCATCTCATCTCTTTACCTGCCCAGCACCGCCCTCTTGTACTCCTCCCCCTCCCCTTTATTCAATGATCTTCTACCCTCTCCTATCAATTTCCCCCTTCTCCAGCCCTTTATCTCCTTCACCTTCCCAGCTCTTTGCTTTAACCCTCCACCTCCCCCAGTTGCACCTCTCACCTACCACCTTATATTTCTTCCTCCCTCTCCCTCCACCTTCTTGCTCCAACTTCTCATCTTTTTTTCCCAATCCTGATTACGGGTCTCAACCCAAAGCATCAACTGTACCCTTTTCCATAGATGCTGCCTGGTCTGCTGAGTTCCTCCAGCATTTTGTGTGTGTTTATTTGGATTTCCAGCATCTGCAGATATTTTTGTCTTTATTATGATGATTATTGGTATCAAATAGCTAGATTATATTAATCAGAATCTGAATTGAGGTTACCCATTTATATATCACCGTGTCCTCTTAGTGGTAAAGTCTAAATTTACCTGTCAAGATAATTTCAATATGCCTTAACCAGATCCTTTCCCCATCCTATCCCCACAGTTGGAGTCATATAATACAGCATAGAAGCAGGCCCTGCATCTCCCAAAGTCCTTGTCCACTATCAAGTACTATTTTTTAAAAATGCACTTTTATTCATGAGTAATAATTTGATTTAATTTGGGAATCAAGTATCATTTCATTAGTATGTCAATTCCTGAGCTACAAAATACTAATAAATTGATTTCTTATTCCCTACAGATGTGACTTGTACTACTGTTATATTTCCAATGTTAATGAGAATTTACCCTTTAACATTTAACCACTTATTGGCAAGAAAACGTGCACAAACACAAAGGGAAATCAGACAGAAAATGGAAAAAGAGCAACAAATACTCATAAATAAACCATTTTAAGATTCATCTTAATTTACAGAATTTCTCCAACTAAAGTGAAACTCATTGGACTAAAATGTTACTGCAGAGCAAGAGGACCAATAGAATCCTGGTAAAAAGGTACACTCATGCAAAAGAATTTAATTCAACAGATTCATCAAACTGTTTATATTTGAACTATTGTAAGAAGAGTGCAAAACAAAGTCGATGAATGTAGTACAATTTGAATACAAACATCTACTCAGTTTGCATTACACGCTGTTCAGATATATGAAACCTTAGAAACAAGCTAATAAGAATATTTAACAAAATAACCTACAGAATAATAACAGAACAGTATTTATTTGAAGGAGGGAATCTATTTGTATTGGAATCAGCATCACATTGTGATTTGTGGCCAGATATATAATGATCCTAACGATACCTAGTTATAGGCTAGTGGTGAGGGTCCCAATTTCTAAACATTTATGGAACTACTTGTTTCTTTTTTAATATAACATTACACTGCCTTACATAGACATGCATCTCACACTTGATGTCAATCTATCAATCTTCAGGCCATGGCACTCAGGGACTTGTGTTAATATTATTTTGTGACTGACTGTGCTGGATCCTAACTGGATGTGCTGTATGTGACTATATGTACCATAGCTTGCACCTTGGCCCCGGAGAAACAATGTTTTGTTCACCTATAGACACGTGCATGGTTGAATAACAATAAATGGGACCTTGGAACTTGATAACTTCCAAGCAACTGTGCAACCTGCAAAAGAGACAACACAAATTGAAATAGAGTTGTCATATTCCAGGAATGAAGTTTCAGTTATAGATCAATGAATCCAGTTCAGGTGTCTCATTTATCACACAATAAAAATCTTTATTCGTTGAGTGCAAAAATCATTCTTTATATTTCTTAAGCAATTATTGTGATGCAATTGTTTGAAGTACATTCTGTACATACAGAGGTACATTTATTTTAATACAATCAGGCAAAGCTACACATCAAAATAAAAACTAGTGCATGAATAAGGAATTTATTATTAATGTGAAATTCTCTGTATTTCTGGTAAGGTTGTAAACTGATAAAAATTGAGAGGCTTGATTGCTATATTCTTCAAAAACAGCTTCAACAGACTGAATTAGGCTGGTCCTATATACAGTAAACAATTTGATGTCTGGTGGCAGAAATAATTAAGCAACAGAAATTATGTGGATGATTTGTCACTGTTGCTAATAACCAACAGCAAAAAAACACCACTTTCTTGAAATACAGGATATATTTAAATCTCGTTTCAGAAAATACAATAGTAAGCAATCATATAATCTTTTCAAGTACTTCTTATGGGCTAATAATTTTGATTGAATATACAATAATGTGTTATTATGAGCTCAATTGTGATGAATAGGGAGCATAACATAATATTGTAAATAAAGTGAACTGCCAGAAATTCTTAGTATTTTCATGTATGCTCAGCACACATAAATTATTTTAAAATAATTTTCATTGATCTGATATTCATAATAATACCTTGGTATGTAACACAAAACTTTACAAGGACCTTCAGTCAGCTGGTTTTGTAGGGATATAAAAGGATTGCTAAATATAAAATTAAAATTCATTGTTAGTCTTACAAATAAGCTTCTTGAATTACTTCTTTGTTGTAGTTTTCCTCCTCAGCTTGCTGTGAAGTAAATACTGCAAATCCGTTTTGTGATTCTTTATGAATTTTATCATCTTCATAGTTTATTTTAGAGTTTTCTTCCAGAACCTCTTCATCCATGGTACAAGATGTTGTATAATTTGAACTATCTCCTGGCGGCCAGTTTGGGTCTTGCTTTATTATTCTCCATATCTTCTTGTAGCGCTTCATAGATTTGATTTTACAACACTTTTTCAGAAACACCCAGAGATGTCTGTTTTCTATTATAATTCCCTATTTAAAGAATATCAGCTTTATTTGTAAGTACATTACTCTTTAGTTGTCCTGCAACATTCATTTCCAATTGCACTAAGAAGCTTGTTATTTTAACATAAGGAATAGCTATTGCAATCAAAATTTTAAAAAAACACGACCATTCCATACTAGGAGTTAAAAGCTTATGGTAATGATATTAAATAATGACATGATTGCTTCAGTGATTATGCTGGAAGAGCAATAGAGCATTCATGGACATGGGAGTCAAGGCCAACTTTAAGGAAACAATCGAGGAGAAAAGACTCAAATTTTCTCCTACTATATAGAGAAGTACATAAACAATCTCATATAGTTCTCATTTTAAAGGCATTCATTTTAGTTTTCAATTGCTTGTGACACTGGATATAGGGAATCAATACCAATGGCTATCTGGTGCAGACGCAGATTACAACTAGGTCACCAATTGGAGCAGAACATTAATATTTAATTAATTCACCACATTAATTATCCATCCTGTCTTTGTGATTGTTTTAATTACAAATTCTCCCATTCATCTTTATAATGGAAACTACATGTAAGATTTATCATGTTGTAATTATAGCTATTTTAGCCATAAGCTACATTATAGTTCTTACACTGGCAAGAATCAGATTGGATAAAGGTTTGCAATAGACTTTACAATGGAAAAGATTAATGTATATAATTAATGGACATTTTTAATATAAAATGCTTATACTTCAAATTGTTTGGAATATATGGGTATGTCTGAGAAAAGTAGTCTAACATGTTAGAAGTTGCTAAAATAAATTGCTAAAGTACTACCAATTTCTAAAATTGTCTACATTTTGCATGCTACAATTCCCAAGGAGTCATTGGACTCCACATAATTAGGCACTTTGCAAGCACCAATGAAAAGAAACTAGGTTTAAGTGGAGCGGCCATTGTATGAGTAGGTCAATGATAGAGTGAGGGGTTGAGGCTTTGGTTTATCAAGGCTTCCGTGAGCAGAGGCATAGGCTGTAGGTAGATTTTTTTTTAAAGATTTATTCTCTCTTTCTTTCTTACTGCACATTTAGAGCAAGGGGGTTACAATACAGGATAGTGGGAAGGCAGGAAGACCGCCAGTGTCCCTGACAACTACACCTGCAAGAAGTGCATCCAGCTGCAGTTTCTAATAGACCATGTTAAGGAGTCAGAGCAAGAACTGGATGAACTCTGGATCATTTAGCAGTCTGAAGAGTTGATTAACAGATGTACAGGGAGGTAGTTATGCACAAGTTGCAGGACACAGGCAACTGGGTGACCATCAGGAGGGAAAGGGGATAAACAGCCAGTGCAGATTACCCCTGTGGCCATTCCCCTCAACAGCAGGTATACCACTTTCTATACCGTTGGGGGGGGGGGGGGAGATGACCTAATAGAGAAAAGCCATAGCGGTTGGATCTCTGGCACTGAGTCTGGCTCTGTGGCTCGGAAGGGAAAACGGGAGAAGATGCGAGCTGTAGTGATAGGGGATTCGTTGGTTAGGGAACAGAAAGGAGGTTCTGTAGACAAGAATGAGATTCATGATGGTATGTTGCCTCCCAAATGCCAGGGTCTGGGACATCTTGGATCGAGTTCTCAGCATTCGTAAGTGGGAGGGTGAGCAACCAGAGGTTCTGCAAAATGAGTTCAGGGAGTTAGGTGCTCAGTTAAAGGACAAGACCTCCGGGGTTGTGATGTCAGGACTATTTCTCATGCCACGTGCTAGTGAGGCCAGAAATAGGAAGATCATACAATTTAACACATGCTAAGGAGATGATGTGGGAGGGAGGGCTTCAGATTTTTGGTTCATTGGGCTCTCTTCCAGGACAGGTGGGACCTGTACATAAGGAACTGTTTGCACCCTAACTGGAATAGGACTAATATTCTAGAGAGAACTTTTCTATTGCTGCACGGGGGTGAAGGGGAAAAGGTTAAACTAGAGTTACAGGGGGATGAGAACCAGAGTGTCAGAACAGATTGTGGAGTGGATGTGGAGAACGATATTGTTAAGCCCAGGGGTGCAGTGCTGCCGGAGCTCACCGAAGCGCTGCTCCGGCACCTCTGTAAAAAAAAAAGTCAAAATAAACAAGCAGGGAATTTTACAGCGGCCGCATATTAAATAGAGGGAATTTTATGGAAGCAGGGGTTGGGGTTGGGGTTGGGGTTGGGGTTGGGGTTGGGGTTGGGGAGAGGGGGTGGTGGGTGATGGCTGGTGGCTGGTGGGGAAAATACCACTAATAACATTAGGATATTTGATCGTACTTGGTGAAATCCTGAAGCCGTGACTTTTTTAAAATTTAGGTTTTTGTGAAATTCGTCCTCACTCGACCCATTGTCCCAGCATACCCTACTGTAGCCTCCCGCCATTTCACAGATCCTCAGTCTCTCCAGCACTCGTTGTTTGAGCATTGTTCCCTAAACAATACAGTAGAACAACTATTTACATAGCATTTACTTTGTGTTAGGTATTATAAGTAATCTAGAGATGATTTAAAGTATATGGGAGGATGTGCATAGGTTAAATGCAAATACTACACCATTTTAGATAACGGACCTCAGCATCCGTGGATTTTGGTATCCGCGGGTGGTGGGGGAGTCTTGGAAGAAATCCCCCGTGGATACGGAGGGACAACTGTACACAAGTGTGAACATTTTTCCGCTCTTTCCAATGGGTACCATTGGATTCCAAGTAGGAGCTATATAAAGCAAGGAATGTACATTGAAACCTAAGATTAAAAGTCGAAAACAATGAAAGAAAAATTCACTGCTCACTTATCTTCGGCCTGATTTTGATGAAATATTCAAGGTAATCATGGCTGCGGTACCACAGATCAGCAGATGACACTAGGACAAGAGTTGCTTCAGACCCCCGAACACATATTACGCCTGACTCTTTGTGAAAATTATCTTTAAACTTCTCGTTGGTGGCATTTGGTAAGTAGGTAATTACTTTTAAATTGGTAAAATACATGATTACTGTCTTTTTCTTTACTTGCTTGATAATTATATTTTATGATAATTAGTGAGTGCAACCATGCAATGCTTTGTCATATTAAATTAAGTACAGTATAGTATGTTTTATTCTATCAGTTATACACTGAAATGTAGTGATAGGCTATAATCTTGTTAATGTCTTAACTATCAATATATTTCTGTGGAGCTCTGGAATTCATAAATTTCTTTCATCTTGGTTTAGTGCTTGACATTATAAGAGGCTTTACCTGCTCATTACATGAATGGGGCAAGGAAGTTGCCCAGTACATGAAACAAGCAGGTACACAAATTGGGTGTGTGATATATATATATATATGATATAGGAAATGGCAAGCATTTTGTCAGCTCCGGCACCTAAAAAATGAGCACTGCACCCCTGGTTAAGCCTACCTATAAAATCAGGAATCAAAAGGTTGAGCATGGTGTGACTAACGTTCTAAGTTGTACACATTTCAATGCAAGGAGAATGTAGAAAAGGTGAGTGACCTTGGGGCATGGATCAGCATGTGGAATTAAGACATTATGGCCAATAGTGAGACTTGGTAGCAGAAGGAACAGGATTGGCAACTCAGTGTTCAAGGGTTCCGTTGTTTCAGATGTGAGAGATCAGGAAGGATTAAAGTAGATAGGATGGCATAACAAGTCAGGGAAAATGTTATGGCAATGCTCAGTCAGAACAGACTGGAGAAATTAACTAGTGAGGCATTATGGGTAGAAATGAGGAATAAGAAAGGTATGACTATATTAATAGGATTATTTTATATACCATCCAACAGTCTGTGGAATTTAGAGGAGCAAATTAGTAGAGAGATTGCAGACTGTTGCTAGAAACATAAGGTTGTGATGGTAGGTGAATTTAACTTTCCACATATTGACTAGGACTACTGTACTGTAAAAGGACCAGTTGGGAAAGAGTATGTCAAACATGTTCAGGAAAGTTTCCTTCATCAGTACGTAGAAGTCCAAATAGAGGGAGTGTGATACTAGATCTCCTATTAGGGAATGAGACAGGGCAGGTGAAAAGTTTGTGCAGGGGAACACTGCCTCTAGTGATCATAATGCCATTAGTTTCAAGGTAATTATGGAGAAGGATAGGTGGTCCTCAGGTTGAGATGCTAGATTGAAGAAAGACCAATATTGATGGTATCAGAAAGGATCTGGCAAGTGTGAATTGAGACAGGTTGTTTTCTGGCAAAGGTGTACTAGGGAACCCTTCAAAAGTGAAATTTTCAGAGCACAGTTAGTATGTTCCCTGACAGAATAAAAGGTAAGGATTACAGCTTAGGGAACCTTGATTTTTGAGAGATATTGAGGCCCTAAGAAAGAAAAGGAATGAGGTGCATATCAGGTATATGCAAGCAGGAACAAATGAGGTACTTGAGGAGTACAAAAAATGCTAGAAAACACTTAAGGAGGAAATCAGGAAGGCTAAAAGAAGGCATGAGGTTGCACTTACAGACAAAGTGAGGAAGAGTCCAAAGGGATTCTACAGATGTTAAGGGTAAAAAGATAGCAAGGGACAAAATTGCTCCTCTGGAAGATCAGAGTGTTAATTTAAGTGTGGAGCTGAAAGAGATTGGGGAGATATTAAATGGATATTCTGTATTTGTATTTACTTAGAAGATGGATGCAGAGTCAACAGAAGAGAGGCAAAGCAGCAACAAGGTCATGGACCCAATTCAAATTACAGAGGAAGAGGTGTTTGCTAGCTTGAGAAAATTAGAGTGGATAAATCCAGAGGGTTGAATAAGGTTTTCCCTCAGACCCTGTGGGAGGCTATTGTAGAAATTGCAGGGATAGCTTCCTTGGCCAAGGATTAGATGCCAAAGGACTGGAGGATAGCTAATGTTGGTCCATCCATTAAGAAGGCCTCTAAGAATATGCAAAGAAGTTATAGGCCAGTGAGCCTAACATCAGTTGTGGGAAAGTTATTGGAAGGTACTCTAAGGGACTGGATATATACAGTAAGTGTTTGGATACACCAGGACTGATTAGGGATAGTCAACATGGCAGTGTGTGGTAGATCATGTCTAACCAATGTGCTAGAGTTTTTCGAGGAAGTTACCAGGAAAGTTGATGAAGGCAAGGTAGTGGATGCCGTCTGTTAGAGAATTTGTTGGGCTTGGCGCATTTGTGTTTAGCCGCCAGTCTTCAAATCTGAATACAAATTGTAGATTTAATTTAAAATGCAGCTCTGAACAATAGGTTCCGAAAATCCTGAATCACAGACCAGACAAAGGACAATATGGAATTGACCTTTGATATTTAGCACATAAATTATCAACTCCCACATTGGGCCAGCCAGACCTTTCAACTGAAAGGGCCCCAATATGATGCCTGCTCTATCTTGTTTTGTCGAATAAAGAAGCTGCTTCATATCTACCAATGTTTTTCTCCAGCGACTCTATTCTTGCAACAACACTGCCTATGTGGACTTTAGTGAGGCCTTTGACAAGCTCCTGCATGGAAGGTTGGTCTAGAACTCGCAGTTTCCTGGCATTTAAGATGGGGTAGTAAATTGGATAAGTTATTGGCTTCGCGGGAGAAACCAGAGAGCGGTAGTAAGTCATTGGCTCTCTGATTGCAGGCCTGTGATCTGTTGATGTGCTACAGGGATTAGTGCTGGGTCTGTTGTTGTCTGTCATCTATATCAACAAACTGAATGATAATATAGTAAACTAGATAAGCAATTTGTGGATGACACCAAGACTGAGGGTCTGGTGGACAGCGAGGAAGACTGTGAAAGCTTGCAGTGGGATCTGGACCAGGTAGAAAAATGGGCTGAAAAGTAGCAGATAGAATTTAATGTGAGGTCTTATGGGGTGAGAGGTAGGGCACTGAAGAGTGTGGTAGAACAGAGGGATCTGGGAATACAGATCCATAATTATTTGAAAGTGGTATCACAAGTGGAAAAAGTCGTAAAGAAAGCTTTTGGCACATTGGCCTTCATAAATCAAGTACAGTACAGTATTGAGTACAGTAGTTGAGATGTTATGTTGAAATTGTACAACACATCAGTGAGGCCTAATTTGGAGTTTTGATCAGCGACTGACAGGAATTATGTAAGTAAGACTGAAAGAATGCAGAGAAAATTTACAAGGATGCTGCTGGGACTTGAAGAACTGACTTATAGGGAAAGGTTGAATAAGTTTACTAAGGGGAATTTTATTTAATTCCATCTTAAATGCTTCTAATGACATAGCCCCCATAACTATCTGGGTTAGAGAATTTCAGAAATTCACCACTCTTAGCAAACCAAAATTCCTACACACCTCTGTATTAAATGATCAGCCCCTTGCAGTGTACCTATATACCCTTGTTCAAGAAACTCATACGAGTGAAAAAATTTCAATGTCTACCCTGTATCAGATCCTTTAGGAATTTACAGTGTATGTCTCAATAAATTCACCCTTTATTCTTCTAAACTCCAAGGAGAAACCAACATGCTAAGTTTCTCTTGATTGACATAATAACGCCAGAAATAACAGATAGTAAGTACTCTACATACCTCAATGCCCATGATAACAAAGAAGTGAGTAAGAATCATAGCTAGAATGTAAAATCTCCAGTTTCTTGGGATACAAACAAGCTGAAAAAAATGTTTTACATTACAATATTAAAACACTGAAAGGCTATCTGCAGTATTTCATTGATTAATGGTTAATTAAATCTAATTACATTTTTAATTACTGAAATGTTGTGGGAATTTGATCTGCTTTTCCTATTCCAAACGATATGGTTGCAAGTTGACAGATTGGTTGCCCAAATTCACTCGATCTTGGATAAGTGATAAATTACTGCAGTTTCTCAAAGATAAATTAAAAACCATCATCTTTAGGTCTGTCACAAACCCAAAACCCTTGTCCTGAATACCATATTAAATTGAACCAGTTTGAGTGCAATATTAACATCCCCAATTTGAGTCTTGGTTGAATTTTTAACACAATGTCTTTCTTATACTATCGTTAATTTAATCTATTCTTTTGTCATCTCATGACTTAACCTCTCATCATCCTCTGTAAAATTCAGAGGGTGTGAAATTCTGCTGCATGTTTTCCATTCTACATACAGTCAGCAATCACTTCTGACCTCTGTTTTCCATTCGGCATACATCTCAATGTTAAATTTACCCATTGCTGATTCTATAACCATTCCCAATGCCCTCCACTGTAATCTATAAACCTATTTAGTCCCAGCCTCACACAACTCCAATTTCTCTCCCAGAAATCACTGCCTCTCCTCTTTTAGCACACTCCTGAATGCTATTGTTTCTGAATAGACTTTCGATTACCTTAAAATACTGTATACCTTACTTTGGTTTGGTATTCTCTGAAGGAATCTGGATCTAATTTTCACTTTCTTGATCATTTTTTTAAAAAAAACCAGAAGTACAATTACGTCATTCTGAAATATCTTTGGTAGGGGATGGGAATGAGGAATCATAGGAATGTCAACAATAAGTGTAATTGTACACATCATTCATGATTAGAAGATGGCTGTACATCAACTCCCTTACACCTTCCTCACTTTGCAGTCTGTTAGTTCAGATAGATTTTATGTTGCCTTAACTCATCTTAATTTCTTTTTGCTATTAAAATTAAACAGACAGCATATGGACCAATATTTAAATATACATTTAAAAGATTATTTAAACAGATTCCTGTGTACAAATTAATTGCACACACCAATCTGAGAGGCCAAACTGTATTTAGCTTTGAACAAGGGTCTTCCTCATGTGTCAACTCACTTTTCACTTGTGCACTTGTGTATTGCAACGCAGAAGTTTTGAAAGGTTTTTGAAAGGTTTTGGAGTTTGGATGTCAGCACATCTGAATGCCTCCTCCAGTACCAAGTCCAGGGTCAGTCCCTGATCAACCTGAACTGAAGAGGCAGATACACGATATATCTGGATCCACAGCTTTATGTCAGCCATAGCTGGCTTACTTTGTGCAGCCTTACTCATGTGAACAGAATCATTGTCCTTCATTCAAAAGGTAACTGCAAATTAATTAATTTACAGCAGTTACATGTATCTGTAATTGAATCTAATTAGTTACTTTCAGCAAGGTCTTGAGATCACTGGGAACTGCAGGACCTCTAAAGTGTGATAGAAGGCCGGACTGAGAGAAAGGGGGCAGTGGACGCAAGGCATGGAATAATTGATAATTATTCCACCGACAGAAGTCAAACAATGTTGATGAACAGCAGAGGGAATGAAACAGCCAGGTAATTATCCAACATTTGCTTTGCTTTCTAACGCCACTTGAATTTCACATGTTCATCTGCCAATACTTACTCCCAGTGCATTGTGGACAGCATCTTGATTACCAAAGAGAAAATACAGACATGTTCCAATCTGAGCCAAAATGATCATCGTAAATACATCTGAAATAAAGGAGAAGTGGGCACAATTATAGCTTTTATTCCCTATTTGACACATTACATTCAGCAACATTTGACTTAAAGCTTTCAGCATTGGTGAAGTCCCTAATTTATTTTTCATTGTGGACCTCCCATAAATAGCATGTAAATTGAAGTAAATTGAGATTTGACCAGCGAGCAACCCAGATATAGGAAGTTTGAGAGAAGGGGATTTCACTCAGGTCCACTGCCTGAGTAGAAAAAGGCAGCAGTGGATCACAGCAGCATAATTGGAGCTTTGACCAGCGACCAATTCATGTTTGGGATTGACTAAAGGAAGGCAGGGGCAAGAGAAGCAACAGTCGTCTGAGTGGACAGGGTCAGAGTGGTGATCTTGAGGCTTTAGCTTCTTGAGGCCTCAGTCAAAGAAAGTAAAGAAAAGAAAAGCTCCATATTAAGTTTTTTTCCCCCTTCCCTTCCTTACATCTGCCCAGCTAGGATAGTAGAGATGCCAGGCAGGATAGTTGAATGCTCCTCTCGCGGGATGTGGGAAGGCAGGAGACCTCTGGTGTCCCTGACAACTACAACTGCAAGAAGTCCATCTAGCTACAGCTTCTAATAAGGAGTTTGAACTGAAACTTGATGAACTCCGGATCACTTGGGAGGCTGAAAGGGTAACAGATAAGACAGATAGACAGGTAGTTACACCCAAGGTGCAGTCCTAGGGATTTAGAGGAACACATTTGTAAAGAGATTGCATGCTGTTGCAAGAAACACAAGGTTGTTATTGTAGGTGATTTTAACTTTCCACATATTGACTGGGAATCCCATATTATAAAAAGATTAAATGGGATAGAATTTGTCAAACGTGTTAAGGAAAGTTTCCTTTGTCAGTACGTAGAAGACACAATGAAAGAGCATGTGATGCTGGATCTGGTACATAGAACATAGAATAGTACAGCACAGTACAGGCCCTTCAGCCCACATTGTTGTGCCAACCCTCAAACCCTGCCTAACAAATAACCCCCCACCTTAAATTCTTCCATATACCTGTCTAGTAGTCTCTTAAATTTCACTGGTGTATCTACCTCCACCAACCACGCACCAACCACTCTGAGTAAAAAACCTTCCTCTAATATCCCCCTTGAACTTCCCACCCCTTACCTTAAAGCCATGTCCTCTTGTATTGAGCAGTGGTGCCCTGGGGAATAGGCGCTGGCTATCCACTCTATCTATTCCTCTTATTATCTTGTACACCTCTATCATGTCTCCTCTCAATCCTCCTTCTCTCCAAAGAGTAAAGCCCAAGCTCCCTTATTCTCTGATCATAATGCATACTCTCTAAACCAGGCAGCATCCTGGTAAATCTCCTCTGTACCCTTTCCAATGCTTCTTCGTCCTTCCTATAGTGAGGTGACCAGAACTGGACACGATACTCCAAGTGTGGCCTAACCAGAGTTTTATGGAGCTGCATCATTACCTCGCAACTTTTAAACTCTATCCCTCGACTTATGAAAGCTAACACCTCATAAGCTTTCTTAAATACCCTATCTGCCTGTGAGGCAACTTTCAGGGATCTGTGGACATGTACCCCCAGATCCTTCTGCTCCTCCACACTACCAAGTATCCTGTCATTTACTTTGTACTCTGCCTTGGAGTTTGTTCTTCCAAAGTATACCACCTCACACTTCTCTGGGTTGAACTCCATCTGCCACTTCTCAGCCCACTTCTGCAACCTATCAATGTCTCTCTGCAAACTTCAACAATCCTCTACACTAACTACAACACCACCAACCTTTGTATCATCTGGAAACTTGCCATCCCAGTCTTCTATCCCCACATCCAGGTTGTTAATAAAAATCACGAAAAGTAGAGGTCCCAGAACCAATCCTTGTGGGACACCACTAGTCACAACCCTCCAATCCAAACGTACTCCCTCCACCACGACCCTCTGCCTTCTGCAGACAAGCCAATTCTGAATCCACCCGGCCAAACTTCCCTGGATCCCATGCCTTCTAACTTTCTGAATAAGCCTACCATGTGGAATCTTGTCAAATGCCTTACTAAAATCCATATAGATCACATCCACTGCACTACCCTCATCTATATGTTTGGTCACCTCCTCAAACAACTCTATCAGGCTTGTTAGACACAATCTGTCCTTCACAAAGCCATGCTGACTGTCCCTGATCAGACCATGATTCCCTAAATGCCCATAGATCCTATCTCTAAGAATCTTTTCCAACAGCTTTCCCACCACAGACGTAAGGCTCACTGGTCTATAATTACCCGGACTATCCCTACTACCTTTTTTGAACAAGGGGACAACATTCGCCTCCCTCCAATCCTCCAGCACCATTCACGTAGGCAATGAGAACATAAAGATCCTAGCCAGAGGCTCAGCAATCTCTTCCCTCGCCTCGTGGAGCAGCCTGGGGAATATTCCGTCAGGCCCCGGGGACTTATCTGTCCTAATGTATTTTAATAACTCCAACACCTGGTAGTAGGAAATGAGATAGAGCAGGTGACAGAAGTTTATGCAGGGAAAAAACTTCGCAAGCAATGGCCACAATATCATTCGCTTCAAAGTAAATATGCAAAAAGATATGTCTGATCTAAACTGGAGCAAGGTCAGTTTTGATGGTATCAGACATGATCTGGCAAGTGTGGATTGGGACAGACTATTTTCTGGCAAAGATGTACTTGGAAAGTGGGAGGCCAAATGAGAAATGCAAGAGAACACTTAAAGAAATTAAGAAGGATAAAAGAAAGCATGAAGTTGCTCTAGCTGACAAGGTAAAGGAAAATCCTCAGGGATTTTTCAGATATGTTAAAAACACAGGGCAAAATTGGTCCTCTGAAAGACCACAATGGTAACAATGTGTGGAGTCAAAACACATGGGGAGATCCTAAATGCATCCTTTGCATCATATTTACTTAGGAGACAGATACAGAGCTCATAGACGTGATGCAAAGTGGTATCAACTTCATAAAGCATGTACAGATTACAGAGGAGGTTTTGTTTGCTAACCTGAGGCAAATCAGGGTGGATAAATCCCCACGGCCTGACAAAGTGTTCCCTTGGACCCTACAGGTGGCACACACTAAAATTGCTGGGGCCCCAGCAGAGGTATTTAAAACATACTTTGTGACAGCAGATGTACCAGAGAATTGGAGGATAGCCAATGTTGTTCTGTTGTTTAAAGAAGTCTCTAAATATAAACAGTAAATTATAAGCCAGTGAGTCTGACATCAGTTGTGGGAAAGTTATTGGAGTGTATTCTAAGGGACTGGATATATAAGCATTTGGATAGAGGTGGACTGATTAAGGATAGTCAACATGGCTTTGTGCATGGTAGGCCATGTTGAACCAATCCCATATAGAGTTTTTCGAGGAAGTTACCAGGAATTAGGTGAAGGCAAGGCAGTGGCAGTGGATTATCTATATGGACTTTGGTAAGGCACTTGACAAGGTTCCACATGGGAGGCTGGCAAGATGGTTCCATTGCTCGGCATTCAGAATGAGGTAGCAAATTGGATTAGACATTGGCTTTGTGGAAGAAGCCCGAAAATGTTAGTAGAGGGTTGCCTCTCTGACTGGAAGCCTGTGACTAGTGGTGTGTCACAGGGATCAGTGCTAGATTCTTTGTAATTTGTCATCTATACCAATGATCTAGATGATAATGGAGGTTAACTGGATCAGCAAATTTGTGGCTGACACCAAGGTTGGGGGTGTAGTGGATGGTGAGGAAGGCTATCATGGCTCGCAGAGGGATCTGCATAGGCTAGAAAAATGGGATGAAAAATGACAGATGGAATTTAATGCAGACAAGTGTGAGGTTTTCCACTTTGGTAAGTCATACACAATAAATGGTAGAGCACTGAGGAGTGTGGTAGAACAAAGGGATCTGGGAATACAGGTACATAATTCATTGAAAGTGGTATCATAGGTAGATAGGGTTGTAAAGAAAACTTTTGGCACGTTCGCCTTCATAAATCAAAGTATTGAGTACAGGAGATGGGATGTTATGTTGAAGTTGTGTAAGACATTGGTGAGGTCTAATTTAGAGTGTTATGCGCAGTTTTGGTTACCTACCTAAAGGAAAGATATAAACAGGTTTAAAGAATGCAGAGAAAATTTACAAGGATTTTGCTGGGTCTGGAGGACATGACCTATAAGGAAAGATTGAATAGATTAGGACTGTATTCTTTAGAATTTAGAGGATTGAGAGGAGATCTGATAGAGGTATACAAAATAAGTAGAGTAAATGCAAGCAGCCTTTTTCCACTGAGGGTGGGTGGGACTACAACCAGAGGTCATGGCTTAAGGATGAAAGGTGTGAAGTTTAAGGGGAACACATGGAGAAATTTCTTCACTAGGGGGTTGTGAGAGTGTTGATTGAGCTGCCGGTACAAGTGGTGCATGTGAACTTGATTTCAACATTTAAGAGAAGTTTCTATAGGTATATGGATAGTAGGGATATAGGGGGGCTATGGTCCCAGTACAGGTTGATGGGAGTAAGCAGCTTAAATGGTTTTGGCATGGACTAGATGAGCCAAAGGACCTGTTTCTGTGCTTTACTTCTCTATGACTCCAAGGGAAATTTCCATATAGTTGAGAAATGGGAGATCCTTGCTCCAGCAATCTAATTTTAAATTTTCTGACAAAATTGTTCCAAATAAGGGCAAACAGAGAAAAAAAAAGTACAGGCCCTTCGGTAGACAAAGTTGTGCCGACCTTTTAAACTACTCTAAGATCAATCTAACCTTTCCCTCCCTCGTAGCCCTCCATTTCTCTTTCATCCATGTGCCTATCTCAGAGTTTCTTAAAAGTCCCCAATGCGTCTGCCTCTACCACCACTCCTGCGAGTGCATTCCACACACTCACCACTCTAAAAAAAAATCTGACATTCCCCCAATACTTTCCTCCCATCACCTAAAAATCATGCCCCCTCTTATTACCCATTTTCACCCTTGAAAAATGTCTCTGGCTATCCAGTGAATCTATGCCTCTTATTATCTTGTACACCTCCATCGAGTTGCCTCTCATCCTCCTTCACCCCAAAGAACAAAGTCCTAGCTCAACCTGTCGTCATAAGAGTTGCTCTCAAATTCAGGCAGCATCTTGGTAAATTTCTTCTGCACCATTCTAAAGTTCCCATATACTTCCTGTAATAAGTTGACCCAAGCTGAATACAATACCCCTAAGTGCCACCTAACCAGAGCCCTATGAAGCTGAAGCACCTGAGCAGTACAGTGCCTTAATAAGGTATTCAGCCCCCAAACCTTTGTTCACTTAAATGAGAATTACAACCAAGGATTTTGCTCAATTTAACTGAGAATTCTTATTTGGGAGTCACATGCTCCTTTTTCTCCCCGCACAGTAGAGCCCAAAAGACAGGGAAAATTGTAAAGCATGAAAAGCTAAAAATTCAAGAATTGAAATGTCAGCAGTTCAACATATTCATCCCCCTTTGCTCAGTACTTAGTTGCAGCTATTACAGCCAATGGTATTTTTGGATAAATCTCTATTGCACAACTTGATGGAGCAAGAGTTGTCCATTCCTCTTTGCAAAATTGCTCAAGGTGTGTCAAGCTGGTTGGGGAGCAGCAGTAGACAGCAATCCTGAGGCCTTGCCAGAGATGTTTGATCAGGTTAAGGTCAGGACTCTAACTGGGCCTCTCTAGGACATCAATTTTCTTCATTAGACGTCGCTCCATGGTTGCTCCAGCGGTGTACTTTGTGTCATTGCCCTGTTAAAAGACAAACTTCCTCCCCAGTTTAAGCTTTCTGGCAGAGGCTAGCATGTTTTTACCCAGGATCGCTCTGTATTTAGCAGCATTCATCTTCCCATTAACCCTGACCAGATTTGCAGTCCCTGCTGCTGAAAAGCATCCCTTAGTATGCTGCTACCTCCACTATACAGTAGGGATGGAGTTACTTGGCTGATGCGCAATATTAGAGTTACGCCACATGTACCGCTGAGTGTTGAGTCTGTCCAAAAAGCTCCACTTTAGTTTCATCTGACCACAAGACTTCATGAGCAAGGATATTGTGGCGAACATTTGGTCCATGGTGATAGACGAGGAGAGCTCGTTTATCTCAACTGTTGGTTTTATTTTGGCAAACGCAATAACAGAGTGCCATCGCTCGGTGAGAACCAACCCGGTCACACAGAGACAGAGAAAGTGATTATTACATACACTGGTTACAGTCACGGTGGTCCACAAACTGGCAACTGAATAGCCTAAGATAAAATGGAACAATAAATGAACTGGAACATCCCACGAATGCATTTTATCCCAAGGACAATAAGTACCGCTGGCTGCCAGGAATGAGGAATACTGGGGTGAGCTGTTGACCACACCACACTGCCCCCACCTGAGGGGTCAGCCATCCCCAGCAACCCCGGAGTCCACAACAAACAGCCTGGGGGTATCTGGACACCTCCTCTCCCCCTCCCCCCCCCAACCCCCCGGGGGATGTAGTGTTTGGTGAGTCAAGAGGCAAGGCACCAGTATCGTCACTTCGTTCCTTCAGCCTTGCTGGGTTGGTGGTGGCCAAGGGCCGATACAGTGCTAGTTGGTGTCGGTGCAGCACAACTGCATTCCGGCGCTCAGCCAACCACACCTGATATACCACATTGGAGATGCGGCCGAGCACCCCTCCCGGCCCTTTCCAGTGTCTTGCCAGCTTCAGCGATAGTCCCTTCTTCTGGGATGGGCAGTAGCCCATAATCGGTGCCCCCTCCCATCCCACCATAAAGTCCTGTCCCCTGGCTGCAGGCATCAAAAGCCCATTTTTTGCTGCCGCTGGCTGTGCTTTGGTATCATGAACAGCCTGCAGGTGCCCCCTGAGGTGCTGCAGGTACTCCAAGCTGGCCTCTCTTCAGGAATCACTGGCTCGAGGAGATGGGGGGAGAGGGGGAGGGAGGAATTATCAGATCTACCAGCATGCGTAGTTTCGGCCCAAACACGAGCTCAGCCAGCGTACACCTGGTGCTCTCCGGTATGCCCAGAATACTAGGGGTTGGTGGTGATCCCAAGTGTTCTGGTGTGGGCTAATTATGATGGTGAGCAGAGTAGCCAGGTTACGGTTAAAGTGCTCCACCACCCCACCACTTTGCAGGTGAAGGGGTGTGGTCCATGCTTTGGTGATTTCCAGCCGCCTGCGGACTTCACCAAACACCTGCGCCTCAAAGTTCCAACCCTGGTCACTGTGGAGTTCCTCAGGGGTGCCAAAATGGCAGAACTCCTCCACGAGTCTCTCAGCAGTGGTGGTGGTGCTTCATGAAGTAATCCACGGCCACGAGAACATAGCGGTTCCCAGCGTCAGTGCAGGGGAAGGGGCCCAGGGCGTTCACCCCTACATGCTCCATTGGAGCCCCCACTGCGTACTGCTGCATTGATGAGACGTGCAAGCATTGCAACAGTGCGTGAACAGCTCCACATCCTACCTTCACCCAGGCCGATAGAACCATTCACATAGCTTGACCACTGCACCAACCGCAGCACCGTGGAGTGGAGCACCCTGGGGACCATCAGCTGCAGGAGGTGTCTGTCGCCGTCGGGAAAGTGCCACGGCCAGAACAGCAACCCGTCATGTACCTCCATCGTGCCCCACTCACCCCTGCCAGCACAGGATCACTCTCCTGCTCGCTGCACAGCTGCTGGTCAATGGTGGGGACGTCTACCTCGCCACCTGAAGCGCTGCCGCTGCCGCTTGCCCCTGGTTCCGCTGTGCTGTGTTGGGCCGTTGTGGGGTGTGCTGCCCTGTGGCGGGCGGCTGTGAGACAGGGGGTGGTTGTTGCCGCACCCGCCTGCTCCACTTCCTGGAGCTGCTCTGCCGGAGAGCCATGGCTACCGAGGTACAGCTTTGCCCCTGACGCATCCACACAGGCCCCCCGCCCCACCTTGCAGGACAGCAGATCCAGGCCAGTGAGGCAGGAGACCTGGATGTCGGCTAGCCACACCTCGTGCTCCACCGTGTTTCTCCCCACTGCGATGCACAACCTCCTCTTCCCTCTCATCACCGCACAGTCACCGGTGACCATAGCCAGCTGGACTGCTGTCGTTGTCCACCCAGGCGGGGATGGCTGGTCCGTGTTGGAGGACACTGGGATGGATGATAGTGATGGTTGACCCCGTGTCCAAAAACACACAGCATCTGATGCCCTCCATCATGCAGTCCATCTATAAGCCTTGCTCTTCGCCCAAATGACCCTCCCGGAGAGGTGACAACAAAGGTATTCTGCTGGAGGTCTCGGGTGGCACTTCCCGCTCGGCATTTCCCCATGGCTGCACTGGCCTGTGGTGTGGCAGTCCTGGGCCTGAGGGCCTGCTTCACCGCACTGGTAGCAGAAATTGCTCTGTGGCATATGGTGGGGTCGGCACAGCGCTGGTCGGATCTGTCTCATAAGATCCTCCTTGTCAGTTTCCTCCTCCACCTCCGTTACACAAGCCCGGGCTCACGGTTTGTGGGGTGATGCTGGAACACCTTGGGGAGGGGGTGGTGGAGGGCCAAAATTGCCTCTGTCCTCTCTGCCTTTGCCAGTACCTTGGCCAGCGATGATGGAAATGTCAGGCGAATGCGCTGGCGAAGGCACTCTGGTGTCAGCGACTTTACAAAGATATGGAGGCCAAGCTCTTCCTGCGCTGCAGGAGGGACCTGGGGGTAGCCATGTGAGGCACAGTGGTGGAGATCTGCCGCGAGCATCCTTAGGCTTTCTCTCCCATGGCACCGTCTGCTGAACAGGTCTTTCCACATTGCTTCCTCCAGTGACCTCTGCCTGAAACACCACTCCAGCGACATTACGAGGGCCCTGTAGTCACGCTGCTCAGCCAGTGTTAGGCCGAGGAGGGCCCACAGGGCATCTGCCCCCAGCGGCAGGGCAAGGTTCTCAGTGGGACTTCATCCACCTGTTGTGCCATGCAACGTTAGACTTGCACCAGGTAGGTCTCCAGGTGGCTGGTACCATTGTACCTCCCCGAATATCACAAAAACCAGGGAGCTAGTTGTGGACTACAGGAGGAATGGAGACAGGCTAGACCTTATTGACAACAATAGATCTGGGGTTGAAAAGGTGAACAGCTTTACGTTCCTCGGCATAAACATCAGCAAGGATCTCACGTGGTCTGTACGTACCAGCTGTGTGGCGAAAAAGGCACAACAGCACCTCTTTCACCTCAGGTGGTTGAAGAAGTTTGGTATGGGCCCCAAAATCCTAAGAACTTTCTACAGGGCACAATTGAGAGCATCCTGACTGGCTGCATCACTGCCTGGTATGGGAACTGTACCTCCTTCAATCACAGGTTTCTACAGAGAGTGGTACGGACAGCCCAGCGCATCTGTAGATGTGAACTTCCCACTATTCAGGACATTTACAAGGACAGGTGCGTAAAGAGGGCCCAAAGGATCATTGGGGACCCAAGTCACCCCAACCACAAACTGTTCCAGCTGCAACTCCAGGACTGCAGCATAAAAGTCAGGACCAACAGGCTCCGGGACAGCTTCTTCCACCAGGCCATCAGACTGATTAATTCATGCTGATACAAGTATATTTCTATGTTATATTGACTATGCTGTTGTACAAACTATTTATTATAAATTACTACAAATTGCACACTTTGAAGAGATGTAATGTAATGATTTTTACTCCTCATGTATATGAAGGATGTAAGAAATAGTCAATTCAATTCAATCTGGGGAGCTTCAGGATGGTCTTTGTGCCGTTAATTGCTGGGGCCCATTGGTCCTCCTCCATGGTGACAGATGAGAAGAGCTCGTCTATCTCAATTATCAGTTTCACTTTGACAAGCACAATAACATTGCTTGGTGAGAACCAACTCAATCATGTATAGATGGGGGAAGTGATAATTACATACCCCAGTGACCCACAAACACACAAGTGAATAAATAAATAACCCAAGCTAAAATGTAACAATAAACAAACTGGAACATCCTACCATAATCGCACAAACACATTTTAACACAAGAACAGTAAGTAGAGCTGGCTGTCAGGAATGCTGGAGTGAACTGTTGAGCATTCTACCTTCCACTTCCCCCCCCCGACCCCCACCACCCCGGAGCATCACAATATGCTTTTTTGTTTTAAGCGGTACAAAAGACTTCTGGCTGTAATAGCTATGAGAGGTGGTTCAACAAAGTACTGAGCAAAGGGGGGGATGAACACTTTGGAACTGCTGACATTTCAGTTTTTAAATACTTAGTTGTTCCATGGTTTACAATTTTCCCTGTTTTAGGGCTCCACTGTGAAAAAGGAGCACATGATTCACAAATAAATACTCTCAGTTAAATTGATCAAAATCCCTGGTTGTAACACTCATTTTTGTGGCATCATAAAATTGAGATGATTTCTTTTTTCACAGGCAATCCTAACTCCGAAACTTCTCACAGTTTTTCAGTTGAATTTGTACAAAGTGGCTAGGACTGAACATCTGCTAATTTCACACTTCCTAATTGAACCCTATTGAACAATTCATCTGTGGTGGCATAAGATTGTCCAGAAAGAGCTGAATTTGACATTTCACAAATGGAACTCAAAAGAAAATAAACTGTCACACAAGAGGCTAATGAAAATCTATAATCTGGATTTCACCGAAAATGCACAAGTTATCATTAGCTTCTATTGGAAATAAGCTCAAATCACTTATTAAATCTTGCAGTCATGTTTAACTGAAAATAATTACGCAGTTAATGAAAGAAGAATGCTTCTTACAGTTGGTGTAGATTGGTTTTCAGTAAGGCTTTCCTTTGCAGTATACAATTGCAGTTGATATACAGCTGAAAATAGATAGAAGGTACACAGTTGTATTCTCATAACTCTTGTAGTCATCTTCATTTGATTCCTGGGAGATGGAAGCAGTGCCCATGGTGTTATTATTTGCAGATACATCACTACTAGTTAGGTTTTTTGGATTACAAGCTCTGCAAAAAAAAGAAAAAATCTTTAGTATGAGTCGTAGCATTTTTGGCACATGTAGAAACAGCCCTCTGCATTGCCCACCTCCCTTTTAACTTTTTGAAGGAGGCAGGAAAAGTATTAAGACCAGACTTAATTTATCTTGATGCACTTGAATAAAAAATGGAAGATCCGATGTGCTATTTTGGTACACTGCATGTTCAGCCATGCAATCTGAGTGACATTTGTATCAGAACAACTGGCTCCATTATTCTCAAAGTCAGTTCCTCAGAAAGAAATTCAGGCAAGGTGCAAAATTGACTGCCAACTCATTATTGCACATTTTCTTTTGCAAGAGGGATAAAGTTAGTCATCTCCAATTATACTAATGGTGCAAATATTAATGGAAAGTAGCATTGCAGCCAGCATAAACAAACACTCAGAAGTCAAGAGTTGTAAGGTATAACCAGTATAGGATAAGAAAGAGCGATAATGTTTCTCAAATCTAAACTAGTTGTTTTTAAAAAAAATGTTTCTGAAATGAAGAAATAAAAAGTCTGAACAGACAAAATATACTTGTAATTCCAAAATGCTTTTGATAAATTCCCTGATGATGCAAGAAATCAAGAGTTAGTGCAAGAGTTGATGTGGGTAGATTGTTAAAATCAATTAACCGCTAAAATTGAGAAATTTGATGGATTATTCCCAATAGTGAAAGAAGTCATCTTCTGTCTTAGGGAATCCTCTGAGAAAGAGAATGAATTGCAGCCAATCCAGTTCTGTGGGTGCTGAGGTGAATGATGATGCCAATGTGGTACCCTCCAAATTTGTTACTGGTGGGGCAGGAACTGCTTGGCACAGTGGGAAGGTGCTGGTCTTCTGGACCCTTAATCTGAGCTTCTGTGTGCTCCCAAACATAGATTTAAGTTTCTCTGTGTCATGCTCAAGTTGAAAGTCCCTTTTTCAGAACCTTTCTTTTTATTATATTTTTGACTGATAATGCCAAATTACACTATGCACACATGATAAATGTATGTAGGTAAGAATTTAGCTAACCACAATAATATATTTATAAAGTTGAATTGGAAAATGACCGCTGATGCTCTTTTATGCCAAAGACAAATTTCACCCTCACTGATTAGTCTGGATTTATTTAGGCAAATCTTATTAATGAAAGGAGGAACTGATCAATTCCAAATTGTCATAAATTATACCATAGAGGCAAATACTTAATTTCATCTGAAAATATTGGGAAGTTTCACTAATCTGACTTCTTTTTAGTTTCCACATAGTTGATTAAACATTTTCCAACAAAAATAAATAAGATTTTAAAATATCAAGATTAGTGAACACTAAAACATTAAGAAGAGCTGTTAAATCCATGTTGCATTTTCAACATTACAACCTTCTAACACATTTACCATTAAAACCCTTTGTATTCAAATTCATGCAAATTGTTACTCCTCATTTTTAAATGGAAGCTGGACTACATGGAGAACTGCAAATGATTTTGATTTCCACAACAGAGAAGGCATTTTGAGGCACTGGATCATGTGCAATAGAATGTTTATCCCAATCTCCAAGACATTTATGCCCCTCGATATATAAGTACTATTTGCACAACCCTCAATTGTAACTGAACTGATATTGAACCTGGGTATCTAACTGATGTATGAGATCATGAAAAGGTAACGTAACTTCATTGGACATGTGATTAGGAAAGAGGAGTTAGAATGCACGGTAATCATGGGAAAGATTGAAGGGAAGAAAGCAAAAGGAAGGCAAAGACAAATGATGATGGAGACTGCAGCCAGAGAACTGGAAATGAATACCAAACAACTGATCCGCTTGACCCGAAACAGGAGTGTGTTGGCCATGGCAGTCAAAGCTCAAACTGGACATGGCACCTGATGATGATGATGATCTAACTGAAGAAATCACAATGTTATAGATCAGGGTGATACACAGAAAACATAACTATAGCAGATCTCCCCTTCTGGAGGTCATTAGTAATTGAATCTGGTAGATCCACGTTCATCATTGCTAAATAAACTTCTTAATTCAAGATTTACTTAACTACTTGAATAACTTCACTGATTACCATATTGGAATTCAGATTAATAATCCAATTTACTGAATACTATTTCAGTTACTTAATCACCCACAACTACATCCAGAAAAACACCGAGGGAGTGAACAGACAGAATATTGTTAAAACAATAAAAATGTTTAATGGGGCAAATGTAAATTCACTATTCCTGTTCTGAGTGAGACAAGAGAAAAGACAGAGATAGATAAGACAGAGGCAGGAAAGTTGTTTCCACTGGTAGGTGAAACTCGAACTAGGGGACATAGCCTCAGAATTCGGGGGAGTAGATTTAGGACGGAGTCAAGGAGGAACTGTTTTTCCCAAAGAGTAGTGAATCTGTGGAATCCTCTGCCCAACGAAGCTGTGGAGGCTACCTCAGTAAATATATTTAAGGCAAGGTTGGATAGATTTTTGCATAATAGAGGAATTGAGGTTTATAGGGAAAAGGCAGGTAGGTGGAGGCAGGTCCATGGTTAGATTAGCCATTCTCTTACTGAATGGTGGTGCAGGCTCCTGCTTCCATTTCTTATGTTTTTACAAGAGCCATAAATATATGAAAATCATTATTAAATTCAGGAGAAATTTTACTGGGAGAATTGTTGTAGAACTTGTAAATCATAAGGAGTTACTTAGGTATACTTAAGAGGAAGCTGGATAAGAATGTGGCGAGATAAGAATAAAAGAATACGTTGATCAGGTTAGATGATAGAGAGTGGAATGAGGTATGTGTGAAATATTGGGCCGTGTCCAGTTTTTCTACTGCAGACAGTGGGGAATAGTTCTTCATACTATGGACCTTACAGCTTTGACCAGTGGCCAATTTGGATATCGGAAGTTTGGACAGGAGGGCACTTCAATCAGGTCCGCTGCCCGAGGATAAAAGGCAGGAGCGGTTCGCAACAGTGCAGTAGAACTTTGACCAGTGGCCAAGCAGTGTTTGGGATTGATTCATAAGAGCAAATTAAAAGAAGGCAGGGGCAAACGCAATGGCCATCACTGCATCGGCCATCTTCAGAGTGGACATAGTCAGAGTGGTGATCGTAAGGCTTTAGCTCTTCGAGGCTTCATTCAGAGAGCAAAGGAAAGAAAAGCAAAGTTCAAGTTTTTTCCTTCTCTTCTTCATATCTGCTCAGCTGGGTAGAGATGACAGGCAGAATAGCGAAATGCTCCTCTTGCAGGATGTGGGAAGGCAGAGAGACCTCCAGTATCCCTGACCACTACAACTGCGAGAAGTGCATCCAACGGCAGCTCTAACAAACTGCATTACAGAGCCGGAGCTGGAACTGGAACTGGATGAACTCCGAATCATTTGAGAGGTTGAGGGGGTGATGGATAGGACATATAGAGAAGTAGATACACCCTTGGTGAAGTACACAGGAAACTCAGTAACAGTCAGGAAGGTGAAAGGGGTTAAGGAGCCACTACAGAGTACCCCCGTGGACACCCCCCTCAACAACACTTTGAATACTGTTGCGGGGGGGGTGGGTAATGACCTAACAGAGGAAAGTCACAGTGGTCAGGTCTCTGGCACTGTCTGCCTCTGTGACTCAGAAGGGAACGGGGAAGAGGAGGCAGGCGGTAGTGTTAGGGGATTCCTTAGTTAAGGGAAATCGACAGGAGGTTCTGTGGGCGAGAACGAGATTCCCAGATGGCATGTTGCCTCCCAGGTGCCAGGGTCCAGGATATCTTGGATTGAGTCCTCAGCATTCTTAACTGGACGGGTGAACAGCCAGAAGTCATGGTCCTTTTAGTTACCAATGACATGGGCAAGATGAGTGATGAGGTTCTGCAGAGGGAGTTCAGGAAGTTAGATGCAAAGTTAAAGGGCAGGACCTCCAGGGTGGTGACCCCAGGATTGCTACCTGTACCACATGTTAGTGAGGCCAGAACTAATTAGATTATATAGTTTAATACATGGCCAAGGAGTTGGTGTAGGAGGAAGAGCATAAGATTTTTAGATCATTGGGCTGTCTTTCAGGGAGGGTGGGGCCTGTACAGAAGGGATGGTTTGCACTTGAACCACAAGGGGACTAATATCCTAGTGGGAATGTTAGTTAATGCTCCACAGTGGGGTTTAAATTAGAGTTGTGGGGGATAGGAACCAGAGTGCCTGAACAGTTAGTGGAGAGGTTGTGGAGGAAAATGTTCACCGCAGACAAAGTTAGGAATCAAAATGTTGAGCATGGTGCAGCAAAATCAAGAAGGATTAATACAGGACTGAAGGTGTTGTATCTGAATGCTCGCAGTAACCGGAATAAGGTAGATAAGAAAAGGGTTCAGAGGATGTTCATGAAAATGATTCCAGGATTAAGTGGCTTGTTCTATGAAGAGCCTCTGATGGCCTGGGGCCTGTATTCACTTGTATTCAGAAAAACGAGGGGTGATCTCATTGAAACCTATTGTATGGTGAATGGCCTTGACAGAGTGAATGTGGAGAGGATGTTTCCTGTGGTAAGAGAGTCTAAGACCAGAGGGAACAGCCTCGGAATAGGAGGAGCTTCCTTTAGAATGGAGATGAGGAGGAATTTCTTTAGCCAGGGTGTGGTGAATGTGTGGAATTCTTTGCCACAGGCAATTGTGGAGGCCAAGTCTTTATGTATATTTAAGGCAGAGCTTGATAGATTCTTGACTGGTCAGGGCATGAAGGTATATGGAAAGAAGGCAGGAGATTTTAGGCTGAGGGTAAAATTGGATCAGCCATGATGAAATAATGGAGCAGACTGAATGGCCAAAGGCCTAATTCTGCTCCTATACCTTATGGTCTTACCTGTAAATATCTGTGGGTGAGTACCAAGACTGTTGTTGAACCATCATGAATCCAAACACATGTACAGCAAGGCTGAAAATGACATTCAGAATAACGGACAGCAGCAAAGGTGGTGAAATAAGCTGACTGGGTGGCTGATGTGGGTCCAGCTTTGGATATACATGATTAAGGCTCACTGAAATACAATAAAAATTGAGTTGGTATGCCATGCTTTGCAACTTTGCCATATTCTCTTAGGCCATTCGGCTGAATGATTCCGTGCCAAGTCTCCCAGAATTCCCACCTGTCTCACTGTCCATTTATTCCCTATAATATCCTCTTCTTCATATGTCATCAACCTCACCCTGATTCTTCTGCTACCCAATTACATGGGGAGGGGGGTATGTGGTGCAGCCATTTCCAGCAAACCCACCAGTCAATACATCCTTGGATGTGTATTGAAACCGGAGACCCAAGTGAAATCCTATGCCATTATAGCAAGAATGTTTAAATGCCACTCAGGCAGCACCTGAGGTTAGTATATTGCACCTGGGTCACTGGAGTTCTGAGTAGAAGCCCTGCCTATAGGGTAATGTACTGCTCAAAGCTACCGTATATGGTCAGAGTAGAAATGGGGAATCTCTAAATCCTCCAAAGATGGAATTTGTCCCTTTGTGTTTCCTCATGCTCTATTAACCCTTTGCACCTGCTACTTTGAGCACTGGATGAACTCCCATTTTCCAGTATTTTTAAACAGCCAAATAGACACTTCAAATTTGAGTTTTGAAACCCATGCTGTCTTTTTAGAATGAGGTGATTTCTGGCAAAGGGACAACAATCTGAAATCTTAATGATTTTTCTTTCACAGATGTTGCCAGCATCTGTTGTTGTTTCTTTCATATTTGACGAGGGCCTGAGGCTGATCTCTTTGAGAAGCATCAGGGGAACTTGTCTCGTTCTTGTGGAAATATCTGTTGATGACTGCATGCTTTTAAGTTTATGATGTGGGGTCATGAGGGATCTGCAAGCTCAGTAAAATGTACTCTGGATCCTTTGTCAGTCACTTATCATAGGTGTAGACTGGGATTAAATTCTAGCTGGACCGTAGAGGAGAGCATGGATTTAGACTTTTGTGGGGTGCCAAATGTTTAGGAGGAAGAAAGGAATGCTGTAGAAAGGAGAAACTGAACACAGGAGAGATGTTTTTAGCAGAGATTAAGAAGCAAAATCCTTTAAACCACTGTTTATCTGATTCACTCAGACATAGGTGATGCTGGACTAGCAGTTTAAAACAAAACCAAGTAAGTTTCAAGGTAACACATGAACAAAGACACTGTATGTTAAAGGAAGCATCAGAACGGAGCACTAGAATCAGCTGAGAGTACTGGTAAGATCTCCAACATGCGATGCACTGCTAATGATAACTGTGCAATGGAATTATCATAGATAGGAAGCAATCCTTGCGTAATTAAGTGGAACAGGTTGTGTTGTATTGTTCAGGAAAGATTTGTTTAGAATATCTAATAAGTACTGTGATTTCCACTGTCAATTTCATGACAGCTTGTGGTCTTCATAGCTTCAGAAGAAGTTGATGCTCATGTAGGTGGTGTACTTTATCACAGAGAATAGATGTTTGTGATGTTTTGCTGGAAATCAATACTGTTTGATAGTGGAAGAAAGACCTGCGGACTCCATTAGGTTCTTATTTCATAGTCTTAAGAATTACTTTCTGCAGTGATTAAAAATGCACTTCTAACCTCATCAGCCATCACGTCATTTCAGAAAAATTGCAACTGTTCCATACACAGCTGCAACACAGTCATTTCCCTTAGTGATATTTATTGGCAGATTCTTTTGTAGCATAGTAGTGCCATGGGCCTGATTTGTAAATGGGGTGAGGGCGGGGTTGGTAGAGCTGGTGGTTATGGAGATGGCAATCGGAGTGTGAGTGCTGTTGGTGGGGGCTATGGTGATGGCGGTGGCAGTGGTGGGGGTGGGGGTAGAGGTGGTGGTGGGAGTGGCAGTGTTGGTGGTGGTGGTAGCGGGTGTAGAGATGGTGGTGGGAGTGGGGGTATTGGGGTAGAGGTGGTTTGTTGGGGTTTAGGGGTTTCATTATTCAATTGAAAAGCAATCTTTAGTTTTTCTATCTCTGAAAGTTTGAGGTTATTTGCTGACTCACTGTTTGCCGACCCATATGCAGTAAATGTGAGATTCTCCTTTAACTTATTAGTCTGCAATTTTCTGAAATGTGTTAGAAAGGATATCTGTTCAAATGCAACAGTTCCTTGATTCTGAAACCATTTTTTTTAAACTGCCAGAAAGATGCAGCTGTGAAACTAGTGTACCACTTGGCAGCACATTCATTTGTGAGCAAGCCTTCTCTCTGATGAGTCTCAAAGAAACTGGATTATAATTGAAAATAGTATTCAAATTCAGAGCAGAAGATCCCTGAGCCTGCATTGCCATTAGTAGGGTCATGTCTAATCAGTTTGCAACCTTAAATCTATGTTTTTTCTCTACCCAGCATGACCTTTCATCTCCATGCTTATCAAGAATCTATGTACTTCTGCCTTAAAATTATCCAGACTCTGATTCTGCCATTCTTTGAGGATGAAAGTTCCAAGATCTCAAGAACAGTGATTTCTCGTTCTAATTCTCCCACAAAAGGTAACATCTGCTCCAATTGCTCCCTGTTAAGACCCCTCAGGATGTTATATTTTCAATGCTACTTGTCACTCTTCTAATACAAGTCCAGCTCCCTATCCTTCCCTTGTAAGACAACTCACTTATTCCAGGTCTCTTATTAAAAGCATAAGCATTCGGCATTCAAAATAAAATTTTATTGGAGTGTGTCCTGAAGTCTGCAAGTGAAGCGAGACATTTTATGGCTGTATATAAATGAATACTTATTCATTGTGAATAAGAATCTAATTGAAGCATAATCTCTCTAATTTTGCATACAATTCCTCTGACAATCATAACATTCCTAATTTTTTGCTGTACCTATATACCAGCCTTCTGCAAATCATGCATCAGACTATTCAAACTCTTCTGTATCTCAGAGAGCTGATAAAATGCTTCCTTTTCATTTTTATTACCAAAGTGGATAATTTCATGTTCATAATTTATACTCCATTTGCCAGACCTTTTTACCCCCTCAGGTCTTTTGGTAGAAATCCTAACAAAAGTTGTACTGCTAACAAATTTTTAAGTATTTATGTCTTCACCAAGCATAACACAAAATACTGGAAGAACTCAGCAGGTCTGGCAGCATCTAAGGAGAGGAATGGACAGTAGATGAGTTTGGTTGGTATCCTTCATCAGGACTCAAATGGAAAGTGGAAGTAGTCTTCATCTTTCATTTTTTATTCATGATGATAAGTGTTAATATACATACAGCCATATAAAAAAAATCACACTTCACTTGCAGCCTTCGGGAGGTCCACTGTTAATTTTGTCATTGTCCAGGTGCTACTGATTTATGTAAGTAGGAATCTGAGTAAGATTGAAGCAAGAGTACCGACTTGTGATACCAATTATTGTCGTAATCCCCAAATCTTCAAACAAAAACTGATAGTTCCCAAAGGTATTTGCTTCCTGAAATGAAAGAAAAAGTTTAATGTACATACACAGTGTGTTGCCAGCACTTATATTAACTTACAAAGTCAGCAAATGCCAGACTGGAGCCTGCAAACAATGCAGTTGAAAACGTTGTTGTCAGTTGAGTGTTAGGGCGAATATTGCTAGACAAGACAGTAGTAAAGCTATTATAAATTACACTTTCTATATTACACTAAACTGGTATGTTAGTAGCTTCATTTAGTTGACAGAATAATATGTCAGTTTGCTTGAAGCTTTTATGAGTTGGATAGGGTTTTGGCGTTGCAAAGGATCAATCCAGGCTCACCGAGGATCTAAATGATCACAAATTCTGAAGATTTGGAAGATTTGTGGTTTGATCTGGAGATATGCTCAGTTAATTAACTCGAGCTGAGTGGCCAATCACACTATTCTCGTTTCAAGAGGAAAAGTCAGTCTTGCCTTTAGCCTCTAGGAACCGAGGGATCTTGCAGTCCATGTCTATAGATTCCTTAAAGTTGATGGGGTGGTTAAGAGGCGATGGAATGTTGGCCTTAATTAGTCGGGGGATTGAGTTCAAGAGCCACAAGGTAATGCTGCAGCTCTACAAAACTCTGATTAGACCACAGATGGAATATTTGTTCAGTTCTGTTTGCCTTATTATAGGAAAGATGTAGAAGCTATACAGAGGTTGCGGAGGAGATTTAGTGGGATTCTGCCTGGATTGGAGAGTACATCTTATGAGGAACGTTTGAGTGAGCTAGGGCTTCTCTCTTTGGAGCATAGGAGGCTGAGAGGTGCATAAGGTGCTAAGAGGCATTGATAGAGTGGATAGTCGGCGTCTTAATCAGAGGGCAGAAGTGGCTAATAGGAGAGGGTATAAATTGAATGTGATTGGAGGAAAGTATAGGGGAGATGTCAGAAGTATGCTTTTTGTTTTACACAGTGAGTGGTAGGTGCGTGGAATGCACTTCCAAAGGTGGTGATAGTGGCAGATACATTAGGAACTTTTAAGAGACTCTTAGGTGGGCATACAGATGAAAAAAATGGAGGGTTTTGTGGGAAGGAAGAGTTGGATTGAACTTGAAGTGGGTTAAAAAGGTTGGCACAACAATGGGCCTGTACAGTGCTGTGCCGTTCCATGTTCTATGTTCCAATAATCAATATCCAGTCAGCCTGATTATTCAATACACATCATTCCCAAGATCAGTCAGGAATGGACCTTGCCTTGATTAACTAACCTGTTAAGATTTAAACGATGGAGGTACATGTGAAAAAGGGGCAATTAAACACACTGACACCATCAACATAGCAGGAGTCAACGTTCCCAAAGGCATAAAGAGAAAAATAAAGGAAATATAAATCAAAATAAACTCTTTGAAATCGAAAATATATAAAATCTGTATGCATTTAATAAATAAGACTTCTCTTAGAAATAATATGCTGCAGAAGTTAATTGAAATCAAAGTCACTGAAATTATTTTAAGTGCATTCAGATTTCTTGGTTTACATTTCCATTTACTGACAAGTGTTTACCTTTCTATTTATCTACAAGCATTCACAATAAAAACTATAATAACTCATTTGTTAATTATCAGAATAAGCAATTCCTTAATTCAGTTCTTTCAAATCTGAATATATCTGATGTACAATTCAAAAGGAACTATGAATTTTAACCGAGGCCTTTTGAATCCGCAAAATTAGATGAATAACTGGCTGAGTGAAATTAATAGTGAAAAGTTTCTCATTTCTTTCCAATAGAAACAATTTTGAAATAATTACTCATACCCAGTACAGACACAAAACCCCAAGGTACTGGATCATGCTGTAGACAGCCATATACTTAAATATGCAAAATGAGGTGACTAATGCAGCTCTTCCCTCCCTGTTGGAGAAAGAAAACAACAAAAGCATTTATCATTGAGCTGTTTTAAAACTGTACATATCAAATTAATCCTATTATTAATCCATATCATCCACTTAATCCTAATCATTTTCTGTGTGCCAGTCATTATGTAATGCATCTCCCCCTGCATCAAATCCAAAAAAAAAGACAACACAAATACTACCGGATTTAACTTCACAACGGTGGACTGAAAAAAAAACAGTAATTCTGTGTGCTCTGGCTGAAAGACTTCCTATTAAAATTTCCTTTACTTGCACAGATTAAAAGATGACCACATTTATCACAAACTAATGGATAACTTAATTTTACAAAGAAGATAGCATTGTAGGGCACTATTTTGGATTATTCCAGTATCATATTTTTGTGTTAGTGAAAGACAAATATTCAATATGATTAACAATGTAGAAAAGGCTTTTTATCTGCAACACTTGCAATCAGTATTACTTTATTTTTTTCCCCTTAGAAACTTACAGAAGTAGTATTTGAAGCAACTATAGTAATGAAATAAAAGTGATATTCAAGATATTTGTTGAATTTTTACCATCTTTAACTATTCAATTAAAACATCATGATTTTGAGTATCCTTGTCAAATTTATTTTAGCCTAGTCTACTATGCAATCATTTAGTTTTATCATCCTTTTAGGCTATAAGATAAGCACTGGTTTGGCAACCAATGATCAACTTGGAAGCAATATCTGAACTGTGTCTTTTCCAGCCAATGTATGCACTGTGGACGGTGCAATCAATGCTGTTCAGGCCATTATTACTCCTATTTTTGAATTTTGATGCTCCTTTCAGACCAGATTACAGAAAATGTTTCACCAATTCCCCACTTAGAGTAACATCAAAAATTAACAGTTTGTACAGTTGTGATCAGCCAAATTATCCAGACATTTTCCACTGGAGCAGTTTTTGCAATTTGGGATGATTGTACAGTTCCATCACATTGTTGGGCTTCCACAACAATAAGAAGCATTGCAACCATAATACTATGAGCATTTGTTCTCCATGAAGCTTTCAAAGCAGAATGCGTTTTGGCTCTCTGGCAATTTGTGACAGAAGAACCATATAGGACAGAGTGTCCAGTTCTTTGAGAAATCCCGAGCTGCCATTGTTTTCATTTGCCACGTGTGCCAGCTTTATCACAGATGAAGAGAGACAGGAAGAATACCTTGTAAATACTACATGTGACATGAATTGGAGGGTTGGTTGAAAGTAGTTGACTGATCAAGACTACCTGTCAAGTTCAAGGCGTGGATATACCAGCACGGCATCCTACCAAGGATTCTTTGGCCATTGCTGGTATACAAAGTTCCAAATTTCACTGTCCAGAACCTGGAAGAGAAAGGTCAGCAACTTTCTCCAAAGGTGGCTGTGATTGCCCAGGACTCTCAGCAGTATCACCCTCCACAGAAAAACACCAAGCTGCGGGTGCCCTTGAAATCCTTTCAGAAACAGGTCAAGGTGACAAGAGCTAGAGAGGTGATGCAACAGCAGGGGTCATTGTGAATTCCAGGAGGAAGTGAAGAGAAGAAGAGGCCGTGCAGCAGGCTGAATCTCGACTGTGCCACAATGTCCTAGAAGAGCTGGACTGGGAAGCTTCTCAGCCGCCAGGTATGACATGGCCAAGGGGAGGGAGAAGTGCAAGCTCATTCCAGAGAAAGTAAGGGCAGCTGTGGATAAAGAGAGATCCTCCAAAGCCGTGGGCATGAAACAGCAGGGAGCTTGGACCAGATGGGAGCAAGCCGTGGAAAGGAGAGTGACGTGGACTGATCTCTGGTGAACAGAGCTGTACCGAATCAAGGCAGTCTAGGCAGTGTATGACATCTTGCCCAGTCCATTCAGCCTGCATAGCTGGGGGAAAGATGATGCCCCAGACTGTCTGTTATGTTCCAAAAGAGGAACATTGGAACACATCCTGAGCTGCTGCCCGAAAGCTCTTGGCTGGAGAAATGGCCAAATATTGAAGGTCCCCGTGTAAGCAATCTTAGAAATCAGTAACAGCAAATGAGCTGAACTCTGCAATCAAATCATTACCTTTGTGAGAGCAAGAGAGCAGCCAGAATCAAGGGTAAGGCCACCCACAGGGATTCTGGCACCCACTCACGACTGGCAACTCCTGACTGACCTGGAGAAGCAATTACGTTCCCACAGCATTTCATCAAGATCACTTGAGACTAGAATTCCTCCTGGTCTCAGAGGCAGCAAAGTGTATAATCCTCTGAAAATGACAATGCCATTGAAGGAGTGTCTGGAGGAGGCCTACAAGAAGAAGCTTGCCAGGTACAAAGAACTGGTCAGCGTCTGTCGGAGGCAGGGATGGAAGAGCATCCTCCTTGAAGGGAACTGCCAGGGCTTCACTGGTCTTCACAGAGCCCTTAGCGCAGTGGGTATCGTTGGTACAAGGAGGAAACATCACAGAGGCAGCAGAGAAAGCGTCAAGATGGCTGTGAATGAAGACAGCAGGTCCGTGGGGATCTGCAGCACAAGCCGTGGTTTGATCTACCACAGCTGGGTCGCCTGGGTGAGGGTGTCCGATGTTAAAAGACTGGAAGCACACGATGACCACAGGTTACATCATTGATAATGTGTTCTGAGAACCGTGAGATGTATTCTTCAATCAGAGATTAATATTAATGATTAAATTGTGTCACCAGTTAAGCATAATATTCAGGCAGTTGCTTTCTGTATTGTCCAGCTCCAACACAATTTTACTACACTGATACACAGACATTCAGACGTATCCATGATATATGCAGGGCAAATGCCCCACTTATTTACTAAACAGAAAAAAAAGGAAGACTTGCATTACATATAGCTTATTTTGCAAAACTGAGATGTTCCAAAATGTTTCCAGCCAACAATTACTTTAGAAAGAAACACTGTGACCAACTTTTTCTTAGTTCACACAAACAACTGATGTTAATAAAGGGATAAGTATTGGTCAACATACAGAGAATATATCCCCTTTTGTTTTCAAAATACTCTAGTGTCATCTCTTATGTTCACCTGAGAAAGGAGATTGCAGCTTGGCTTCATATCTGAAAAACAGCACAACAAGCAATATTGCACCCTCTTGGCATATGCGTGCAGCAGGCACGAGCAATGATGAACCCCCCACCCTCCGATCATGATTCAGCATGTCCAGAGTTCAAGGCCCAGTGTTCGGGTCCCACCACTGGAGGATCCAGCATCAAGGCCTAGAGTTTGGATCCTGATTCATCATCAGTGAGTCCTGGATTGATAATGAAGATCGAAGTCCAAAGTTCAATTGGAAGTCCCAAGTGAAGCATGAAGTTTGATCAGAAGTCCAGAGGTCGAGGCCTGATGGCTGGAACCCTGAGTCTGAAAACCTCTGCAAGTCCGCTGGGGAAGTCAAAGGTGAAGTGTCTGCAAAGGCATGAGTACGTTGGCAGCTGGAGGCCAAGATGGCTCCTCATGTTAAAGGACTGTATGTGAATGGATGGGTGGGAGGGAGGTACGGGCTTGTTTTGTTGTTGCTTTGTTGCTTGATATATTCTGTTTTGTTGTGTTAGGTGTTGTTCTGCCAAGCATGGCGGACATTCTATGTTGATGCTGGAATGTGGGCTGCCCCCCCTCCCCCCCGTGATTTCACCCACTGGGGAACTTAATTACAGTGGATTTAATTTAGCTATTTTTTTTTACATTGATCAACAGAAAAGAATTAGGTGTCAAAGTGAAAAAGAAATAAATAAATTGGTTTAAATTTACTACAATTGTTAAACACAAAATAATTCATTGCATAATTACTCATCCCTTTCAAGTCAGTATTTAGTAGGTGCACCTTTAGCATCAATTACAGCCTTGAGTCTGTGTGGATAGGTCTCTACCAGATTTGCACATCTGGACACTGCAAATTTTCCCCATTCTTCCTTACAAAATTGCTCGAGCTCTATCAGATTGCATGGGAATCATGAGTGAACAGCCTTTTTCCAAGTCCAGCCATAAATACTCAATTGGATTGAGGGCTGGACTCTGACTTGGCCACTCCAGGACATTAACTTTGTTGTTTTTAAGCCATTCCTGTGTAGCTTTGGCTTTATGCTTGGGGTCACTGTCTTGCTGGAAAACAAATCTTCATAAAGTCATTAAGGCAGTAAAACGACAATACAGGGACAAGATCCAGACACAACTCTCCACCAAAAACACATGTAGCTTATGACAAGGTCTGTACACCATTGCAGACTTCAAAGCTAAGTGCAGTGTTGCTGCCAACCTTGCTGCCTCTCCCCCAGATGAGTTAAATCTTTTTTATGCTTGATCTTTTATGATTGATGTCGCCAACACTGAGCCCCTGAGGAGAGCCGCTGAAGTGACCTGCACCATGGTCATCTCTGAGGCTGAACTACACAGGTGTTTCCAACAAGTGGACAGTCGCAAGGCTGCGGGACCGGACGGTATCTCAGGGTGGGTATTCAGAATGTGCGTGGAACAACTAGCAGGTGTGTTTACAGACATTTTTAATCTCTCCCTCTCCCAGTGTAGTGTGCCCTCCTGCTTCAAAATTATCCACCATTGTCCCTGTACGAAAAAAGACCAAGGTAACACGTCTGAACAACTGGTGCCCTTTCGCACTCACCTCAATAATAATAATCAAATACTTTGAGACACTGGTCAAGGACTACATCTGCAGCATGCTACCACCCACACTGGATCCCCTACAATTCGCCTACCGACACAACTGATCAATAGATGACGCAATAACCACAGCTCAACACACCATCCTTACACATCTGGAGAAAAAATATGCTTATGTGAGAATGCTGTTCTTGGACTACAGTTCGGCATTCAACACCATAATTCTCTCCAGACTTTATAAGAAGCTCAGAGATCTCAGCTTTCACCCTGCCTTGTGCAGCTGGAAACTGGGCTTCCTGTCAGATTGCCGGCAGGTGGTAAGAGTGGGCTCCCTCACTTTTGCCCCTCTGATGCTCAACACAGAAGCCCCTCAGGGCTGTGTCATAAGCCCCCTGTATACCCATGACAGTGTTACCACCCACAGCTCCAATCTGCTAATTAAGTTTACTGACAATACTACATTGATTGTCCTGATGTCAAATAATAACAAGGCAGCCTACAGAGAAGAAATCATCACCCTGACACAGTGGCATCAAGAAAACAAACTCAATTTTGGTTTCATCAGACCACAGAACCTTCTTCCAGCTGACTTCAGAGTCTCCCATATGCCTCTGGCAAACTCTAGCTGAGATTTCATGTCAGTTTTTTTTTCCAACAGTGGCTTACTTTTTGCCAATCTCCCATAAAGCTGCAACTGGTGAAGCAGCTGGGAAAAGTTGTATGTGCTTTCTCTCCCATCCCAGCCACTGAAGCTCGTAACCCCTCCAGAGTTGTCATAGGTCTCTTGGTGGCCTCCCTCACTCATCCCCTTCTTGCACAGTCAGTCAGTTTTTGTGGACAGTGTGCTCCAGACAGATTTACAGCTGTGCCATATTCTTTCCATTCCTTGATGATTGATTTAACTGGACTCCAAGGGATATTCAGAGTCTTGGAAACTTTCTTGTATCCATCTCCTGACTTGTGCTTTTCAATAACCTTTTCATGGAGTTGCCTGGAGTGTTCTTTTGTCTTCATGGTGTAGTTTTTGCCAGGATACTGACTCACCAGCAGTTGGACTTTCCAGATACTGGTGTATTTTTACCACAATCAATTGAAACACTTTCACTGCACACAGGTGATTTCCATTTAACTAATTGTGTGACTTCTAAAACCAATTGGCTACACCAGTGATGATTTGGTGTGTCATATTAAAGGGGGTGAATACTTATGCAAACAATTATTTTGTGTTTTATATTTTGTAGAGATCTGTTTTCACTTTGACATGAAAGAGTCTTTTTCTGTTGATCAGTGGGGAAAAAAGCCAAATTAAATCCATTATGATTCAATGTTGTCATGAAGTAGAAGACCTGCCAGCTTTAATTTTTCAGTTATGGAGTTTTGTTCATATGGATATTAATTATTAGTGAAGGTGCATTCAAAAGTTGTTTTATTTGTCTATTTCAGTATCTTTTCATGTTCTTTTAACCACTGTCTTCTTTCACAATATTTCTGTTTCTATACATAATTTTACATTTATTCAGCTATTGCAAGTTTACAGTTTTTAGTTTAGACTACATGCCTCAATGGAGATTTTTCAATCTGACTACAAATTGCAGAGGGTGCACTCACAGAATATATGTACTGATATTGTCACATGTACCAAGATACAGTGAAAAGCCTGTCTTGTATTCTATTGATGCAGATCAAATCATTACATAGTGCGAGTACATGAGCGCATTGAGTTAGAATAAGGTAAAACAAAATCAGTGGAGAAGAACAGTAATCACTATGGCATTCCCTGATGACGATATGCAGACTAACACCTCTCTATCAAAACAGCACAAATAAAATGTTTCTTGTTTACAAAGTATTTTGAAAAGTTTCGTAATGAAAGACCAGACAGCAAGTCTCTAAGCATTCACTCTACGGTGACGAAGTGCTTTGAGAAGCTGGTAATAGCTAGAACTAACTCCTGTCTCAGCAAGGAGCTGGACCCACTGCAACTTGCCTATTGCCACAATCAGTCTATGGAGGATGCGATCTCATTGGCTCTTTAAGTGACTTTGGGTCACCTGGACAATACAACTATCTATATCCGGATGCCGTTTACTGACTATGCTCGGTGTTTAACACAATCATTCTTACAGTCCTGATTGAAAAGCTCCAGAACCTAAGCCTCTGTACCTTGGAACCACGACTTCCTAATTGGAAGACCATAGTCTGTGCAGATCAGAAATAACACTTCCACCTCGCTGACAATGAACACTGGTGCTCCTCGGAGATGTGTGTTTAGGCCACTGCTCTACTCTCTCCACACCCATGACTGTGTGGCTAGGCACAGCTGAAATGCCATCTATAAATTTGCTGATGATACAACAGTTTTTGGCAGAATTTTAGATGGTGTTGAGGGGGCACACAGGGGAGAGATATACCATCTAGTTTAGTGGTGCTGCAGTGACAATCTTGTACTCAACATCTGTAAGACCAAAGAACTGATTGTGGACTTCAGGAAGGGCAAGATGAGGGAACACACACCAGTCCTCAGAGAGATCAGAAATGGAGAGAGTAAGCAATTTCAAGTTTCTGAGTGTCAATTACTCCGAGGATCCAACCTGGATCCAACACATCGATGTATCTACAAAGAAGGCACAACATCTGCTATATCTCATTAGGAGTTTGTGGAGATTTGGTATGTCACCAGACACTCGAAAATTTCTACATTTGCGCTATGGAGAGCAGTCTAACTGGTTGCATCACCATTTGGTATTGCGGGGGGGAGGGGGGGGTGCTACACAAGATCTAAGTATCCTGCAGAGAGTTGTAAAATCAGTCAGCTCCATCATGGGCACTAGCCACCGTGGTATCCAGGACATCTTCAAGGAGCGATGCCTCAAAAATTTGGCATACATCATTAAGGATCGCCATCACCCAGATCATGTCTTGTGCTTATTGCTACTATCAGGGAGGAGGTACAGAAGCTCGAAGGCACACACTCATTGATTCACAAACAGCTTCTTCCCTTCTGCCATCCAATTTCTAAATGCACATTGAAACCATGAACACTATGTCATTATGTTTTTGTTTCTATTTTTACACTATTTAATTTAATTATTTAATTTATATACTTCCTATAATTCAGTTTTTTCTAATATTATGTACTGCATAATACTGCATAATATATGCTGCTGCAAAGACAACTAATTTCACAATATATGCAGGTGATATTAAACCTAATTCTGATTCATTTGTTTCCTATATTAAATGTGTCAGCAGATTCATCAATGTTTCGAAGTGCTGTTAATTGAGGAGCGTCTTGTCCAATATGCATTCTTTTTGATGTGCTGTTAGTTGTATTTCAGTTCCAGGATATGAGCATGTTTAGGAAGGTCAGCATTAAATATTCATCTCTGATACTTGGATTCAACTTAATTATTTATTCTGCCAGTAAAATTATTAAGTACAATCACACAATAACATGATTGTGGTCAAAACGAGAATTCACACAATTGTTGTGGAGTTGACTTACTTGATAAGGTGTGGAACGCACTCGATGTTGGTTATTTTTGAAGTGAATGGTGAAGCTACAGAGGCTTCATGCTTTGATAGCGAGATTCCTGCATGAGCTGTCTTTAAAGCCTAGAAATATAAAATATTTTAACTTATGCAAAGTAGATCATGCTTTTAGTAATTCCATTCTTTTTTACAACTACAAGCCTACAAATAAGCTACAATAAACAGTGGAATCACATTATCAGAAGCATTTCTTTCCATTTACAGCTACCTATATGGAACATTAACACTGTTTCTCTCACCACAAATACTGTTGGGTATTTCCAAGAATTTCCATCTCTATATATCAATGTCTTAGAAGCTGAAGATGTGACCAAACCAGAACAAGAGGTTCCCACTACTCTGTTACTTCACAAAAACTCAATACCAGGCTATGTTTGTATTAAATATATTTGAATTAAACATATTTGAAAATACAGTAGGTCTGAAATGTATTGGAGGTCAGGCATAGCCATATCCTGGCCAATTCCAGAGCTAAGACTGCCTGCAGTTGAGCTCTGGATGGAAAATAGATGGATGAAGAGGAGGTGGTCTGCAATATCTTTTTGGAGCTAAAAGCAACTCTCCTGTGTTTTGTTACAACACAGAAGGTGGCCATTCAAGTACTGTAAATGCCAGCTCTCAGATAATGGTGTAGGATCTTGTAAATAAAAGATGCAAGAATTATTCTAAGTGCTTAACAAAGCCATAGTCCTTTACTTCCATTACAAACAAATCAAAAGCAGTTATCTTACACTGACATCATTACATCAGACGCTGTCTCCTAAAGTGAACTCAATGACAGTGTTCATGAATTATGTAGAACAGATTCTATTATGAACAATATGTGTCATCTGTCACCCATTACATGACCCTACACAGGCTCACAGCCCAGAATTCACCAAAACTGGCAGTTTGGATCTGTCCGGAGCTCATACAAGCTGTCCGGCTAGGGTCCTCTGTGTCTTGATTGGAGTAACAGTGGGTGCCTCTGACTCATCCAGGGGGCTGCTGACATGCATATGGTCATGTTGTGATGCAGGGGAATGGTAGTAGGACCATCCTGGTGGGCCGGTTTAAGGTGACCTACAGAAATACATCCAGGTTTACCTTTCCTATCTACAACAAAAGGCTTTTTGTCCTATTCCAAAACATAGAAGGGGCCATCGTAAAGGGGCTTAAAGGGGTGTTGATGTGCATCATGGCAGACAGAAATGAACAAGGTAGTGCCGAGATCAGTTGTAACCCAAGACTGCTGTATGCTTTTGTGGAAGGTAGGAATAGGTGTAAAAGAATTGAGTTTACTGAAGAGGGTGGAATGTTGCCAAGACACCTATCAGGCAGTTGTAGTGTCAGGAATAAAATCATCTGGCATCATAGCGGCTGTCCATACACCAATTTAGCTGCAGAGGACTGCTGATCCTCTTTTGGAGCCTTTCTGAACCCCAGCAGGACCCTGGGGATTGTGCCAACACTCATCTGTTAGGGAGGCCCTCAAAACAGCCTTTAAGGAACAGTGAAACTGCTTTCACAGGCCACTGGACTGTGGGTGATACACTGCAGTGTGATGTAATTCAACGCTGAGGTTCTGGGCCATTACAGCCCAGAGGTCTGACGTGCATTGGGACTGCGGTTGGAAGAACTATCAGATGGTGAGCCAAACCGAATGACCCAGGTGTTAAAGAATGCCCATTCCAAGTCCACAGCCTTCACTGATGCTTGTGGGACAACTTCTGACCACCTGGTGGTACAGTCCAGAACAGGGGTCGCCAACCTTTTTTGCACCGCAGGCTGGTTTAATATTGACAATATTCTTGCGGACCAGCCAACCGGGGGGGTGGGGGTTCAAGTAGGGTTAAACTCACCTCAGTATGTCTTTTACAGTTAGGGTTGCCAACTTCCTCACTCCCAAATAAGGGACAAAAGTAGCAGTCAAATCCCGGGACACTTTACCTCAGGAAAGACTACCAAGACCATGAAGCCTTGCGTGGGCACCTGTGTGCACATGAATTACGTGCGCGTGTGATGTGTGCATGCGTTATGTGCGCATACACGTACGTGCCGATTTTTTCCTCACAAATCAGCTTTGCCTTCATCTTCCGGACTATACTCTGCATACATTATTTCTACTTTATATAGGCTGTGTATTTATCATATCATTCCTGCTTTTACTATATGTTAGTGTTATTTATTTTCGGTTTTATGTGTTATTTGGTAGGTTATTTTTTGGGTCTGGGAACGCTCAAAAATTTTTCCCATATAAATTAATGGTAATTGCTTCTTCGCTTCACGCCATTTCGGCACGAAAGGTTTCACAGGAACGCTCTACCTTAGCAGGGGAAATACGGGACAGACCAATTTAGCCCAATATGCTGGATGTCCCGGCTAATACGGGACAGTTGGCAACCCTATGTTTAAGTTCAGCAATGCGTGACAGGGAATGAGGAAAGGTGCAGCTGACTCATATCGTTTCCTCACGGCCTGGTAGCACGCGCTTTGCAGCCCGGTACCAGTCCGCAGCCCAGTGGTTGGGGACCACTGGATGCTAAGGAGATGCATGAAATTGCCGGTGGGGGGGGCGAGGGTAGTGGTTGAGAGGACCAAACAGATCCACATTGATGTGGTTAAAGCAATCAGTTTTTGTGAAGCCTTCCTGCCCAGATGCAAGAGAATATGAAAGGAATTAGAAACAGTACGCCTCCAGTTTGCAGGCACCATGAGGCAAGGGTGACTGGTTGAGACATTGCACAGGAGAGGAACTCCTGCATCCTCAAACTTGACGTCAACCAACTGCAAGCCCATTACTGCTGTCCTGTAACCCTGGACCTCTGAGTTGGTAGCTTGGATAGCTGCCATGTGTTTGGTATTGACGGTGGGCCATGGGAGGCAATAAGCCACAGCATTATTGTTCCCTTTGATATACTGTATGTCAGTCATTATTGTTCCCTTTGATGTACTGTATGTCAGTCATTATTGTTCTCTTTGATGTACTGTATGTCAGTCATTATTGTATGTCAGTCATGAATTCTGAAATGTAAGCCAGGTGGTGTTGCTGTATGCAGACCAAGGGTCTGGTGCTTTAGCCATCGCATGCTCAAGGGGTTTGTGGCCAACAAATGCTGTGAAATGCTAACCCTCCAGTAGAAAATGGCGAATAGCCAGATAGAGACCAAAAACCTCTTGGTCAAAGGTGCTGTACTTCTGGGGGAGGTGGGGCTTGGAGTTGCCGGCTGAAGAAGGTGAGCAGCTGCCACCTGCCTCCAACCAACAGTTCATGCACAGCACCCACAGCATATTCTGAGGCGTCAGTAGTGATGACTATAGGTGTGTCAGGTTCAAAAGAGCTTATAGTGTCATGTACGCTGACCACTTGAGCATGCCATTAGGGGCACTGCCTTTAAGGGCACTACGCAAGGGGAGCATAAGTTCAGCAGCTTGTGGAATGAAACGGTGATAGAAATTCACCATACCTACAAAAGCTTGCAGGGCTTTGGTAGACCAGGGCAGTGGAAATGACATCAACTTTTGACAGCAGGGCTGTCGCACCTTCTGCAGAGGGGTGGTGGCCAAGAAAGTCATTAGTGGAACTGGCATTTAGCAGGGTTAATAATCAGCCCGTGTTGGCTTAAGCGCTTGAAAAGTGTGCAGAGATGCGATAAATGTTCGGGTTTGGATGCACCGGCGACAAAAATGTCGTCCAGGTAAACAAAAAGAAAATCTAAGTCATTTTATACAGAGTCCATCAGTTGCTGGAAAGTCTGTTTTGCATCTTTCAGCCCAAATGGTATGTGCAGATACTCAAATAGGCCAGACAGTGTTTTAGCAGCAGTTCTGGGAATGTCCTTAGCACAGCCACGCACTGATGGTAGTCGCTGACTAAGTGCACTTTAGAAAATATTATCTTTTCTGCTAAATGACGAAAAGACTTGAATATGTGGGATTGGTGGTAGCCTCACTAAGTTGATGCTCAGCTTACATGGATGGCGATGGCCATCGGGCTCAGGGACCACGTGGAGGGGTGAAGCCCAGGGGTTTCAACCTGTGAGCAATCCCGAGCATTTCCACGTTAGCAAACTCAGCTTTCGCACTGGCCAGCTTTTCTGAGTCCAGTCCACACCGCAAGTATGTACTAGTGAGCCAGTTGTGCAAATGAGGTGCTTGACCCCATCCCTTTTGACTGTAGTGGAAAATGTGGGCTTGGTGAGGTTTGGGAATTCGCCCAGCGGGTGAGTGAATTCACAGGTGCTAGACAGAGTTGTCATGGGGAACTTATTGGAAGTACAGGGTAACAACCCAAAGTCCTTTGCAACCACATGATCCACAAACACTCCTTTGGCACACAGGAAATCTGTGCAGAGCAGAGGTCTCGCAACTTTAGCCCCATATGCAGCGACGTCCGCTGAAACAGAGCGTAATGTGCCGTGTTCCTGAAGTCTTGACTTTGCTGCTACTGGTGGCCTCCGCTCTCTGCCTTATAATCAATGGGTAATGCTGGCAACACACTCATTTGAGCACCCATGTCACACAGGAAGCGTCGCCCTGAAAGGGTGTCCGTAATGAAAAATAGACGACCCTGGCAGCTGGAACCCACGGTGTTCACAGACTTCCGATATCCTGATGCACTGGTAGTCGGCACTTCTTGGCAGTTGTGCCCAAGTGAGCATGGTAAAACACAGACCATAGACCCGACGTTTTATGGTTTGCAGCCATGGGTGAGAGTTTACTGGACGCTCTGCTGACAGGTCTTGTTGAGACAAGGAAAGAAAGAGAAACAGTGCACCCCTGCCTGGCTGTGTGTGGACCATCAGCCATTTTATCAAGCTCCCTACAGTCCTTTATGGATGTTGTAATGGCTACTTGAACAAACCAACATCACTTAGAGTCTAAGCACGGGGCAGTGGGGATGGGTGGGGGGATCCTATAAGACGCAAATTCATTTAATCCAAAAACAAGGTTCCAAAGTTGAAGAACACGTTTGATATTTTATTAAGAAGTGAGCAAAGCATACAATCTTGAAATGATAAAAACTAATGAAACTGAAGTTAGTGATATTGAGAAATAAACAGTCTTAGTGTATTAAACGTACGTAAGCTTTCTTCAATGTAATTAAGTGAATTTAAGTAGAATAAGTGTAATTAAGCAATTTTAAATGTAATTAAGTAGTCAACAAAAAAGATATAACCTCGGTTCATTCCCTAGCTGTACTGAACTTCAAAGATAAAGATAACTAAACTTTTCACTTCTCCCACACTCCACCCATGTGATAATGACGCATAATAAACATAATAAATGCACAACATAAAGTACAATACAGATAGAGAACTGATACATTACTCTTACGTCCCAGCTCCTTAATTATTATACTATAATAATTACAACTACATACTACCAAAAAACAGGAGACATGAAATCTAAACATTCATACAAATATCCTCTTTCTTCTTCCAGACAAGTCATGCAACACTCATCTAGGCTAGAGGTTACCAGCACTTAGCGCAATACAAAGTGATCTCTACCACCATTCTCCAACAAGACAGAATCATGAAGCTCCTAGAGCTGTGACTTCTCAAATCTCTGCCTCCTGCAGAAGACAGAGCTTAGTTAGAGACTTATCCAGACAGCCAGTCTTGGTCTTGATGCACACCTGTTGCACAAATTCCTTTCTGCCCGGAAAAACTTGAATGATTCTTCCCATGATCCAGAGGTTCAATATGCTCTGTCATCAAATATAAGCACAATTTCTCCTGGGAGGAAATTTCATCTTATACTTAACCATTTTGATGTTCCTGTAGCTGGGCAAATCCTTGACCCACCAAGACAAGTTTGACATGTATGGGGCTTGCTTCCACGTATGATGAGCATAAAGATCTTCCTTTTGGAACTCTCCTGGTTGTAAGGACAATGAGGTCTTCAGAGCAACAGGTAGTCAGGTGTTAACGCTTCCAAATCATTGGGATCAGATGATGCTTTGGTATTTGGACAACCATTGATAATAATCTCTACTTCACAAAGAACTGTGTGAAGAACCTCTTGGTCTTGATTCTGCTCCTTCATGGTAGAATTGAGAGCCTTCCTTACTGACCTGATCAACCACTCATGCTCCTCCATGATGTGAGCCATCTGCGGGGGGTGGGGGGTAATGTTAAAAATATACTTAATTTCTTTCTGAAGTAGAACATCATCAATCTGTGAATGATTACACTTCTCAATGGCTTCTCTCAACTCATGTTCAACTTCAAAGTTTGTAACAATATCAGAGTGCAGTTCACAAATCTATCCTCGTCTTGCTATAAAGTGTCAAAGTGCATTGACAAAAGAATCTGTGTCCAGAGTAGATGCCAGTTCAATATGAAGAGCTCATATAGCTAGACAGGGAAATATGACCCTGTACCTCTTCACTATACACCTGCTGCTTTTCACCCCAATAAGTTCAAAGTAGTCTACTCCTACACATGTGAACAGAGGTTCACCTAGACAGACCTTGTCCAAAGGTAGATCCGCTATGCACTGAGATCCGGAAGCTGTGTGCAACCATCAACAAACAACACCCTTAGACAGGATTCCCCTTAGAGCTGTACTAGCACTAGGAATCCAATATTTTTGGCATAACCTGGATAACATGAGGTCATAGCCACTATATCCCACTTTTTCCTGTGTATGCCTCAGAATGAGATCTGAGACATGATGATCATTCACTAGTATAACAGGACGTTTAGACTCTTCAGGTATGGCTGCCCTGCTAAGCCGTGCACCAACTCTCACAGCATCATCTGCAAATAATGAATAGAGCTTGAAAATGTGATTTTTACTTTTCACACTTTCTCTCCTTTGCAAACTTGAGAATTCATCTGTAAATCTCTTTCTTTGACAAAAACCAACAATCTCCATATCAGCCTTTCTGAGCTCCTCCACTGAGAGACAATCTTGGCTAATCTGACCTTTGGTCTTCTCCACCTCTCTCCCCAAGTCAGACTGAGAGCAAACAGTATTCAGTTGCTTCCTCTTTCTACTGAGAAATAAGAGCAGGTTCTTAAATCTAAGAATCCAGGCCACTGTCTTCGTCAAATGGGTCCAAGATGAGAAGTGATGAATTATACGTGTTAACATATCCAACTCCTCTTCAATCTGCATGACATTCACTGTAGCAATCCCCTTGGCTTCTGGATCATCTAGCAGAAGTTGTCGAGAACAATCTGGATTCACAGGCTATTTGTTTTCAGGCTGAAGAAGATGCTATACTTATTCCTCAAAAAAGCCTTCATCTTCAACCTTCTAGAGGCCACATCTGCTGGGTTGTCTGAACTGTTTACATACCTCCATTGAGATGCCTGTGAGACCTTAAGAATTTCTGAAACTCTATTAGTGACAAAGATTCTGAACCTGGAAATTTCATGCTTGATATACTTCAGCACAGAAGTACTATCAGTCCAAAAAAACCTGAACCCTGAAGCTGCATATGCAACATCCTTCTCCATAATGTGTCCACATGACTTGCCACCATAGCAGCAATGAGCTCCGTATGAGGAATGGAAACCAACTTCAATGGAGCTATGTTAGATCTTCCCATGATAAAAGCACCATGCACCTGTGAGCATATGTCATGCAACAATTGGTAGGTCACCGCTCCGTAGCCATCTTCACTTGCATCTGTAAAATAGTGTGACTGTGCAACAGTAACTTCTCCAGAATCCAAGGGTTTCAAACATCTTGAAGTCTTCCAATTGGCAAAGTTCTTCCAACCAACTTGTCCACTCATGAGCAACTGATGTTGGTATAGCATCATCCCAGCCAAGTCCTTTCTTACAAAGGGCTTGAAGGATCTTCTCAGCAGAAAACACCTCCAGATTCAAAATTCCTGAGGGATCATAGATGGAAATAACTGTGGAGAGGACCCCTTTCCAGTATAAGTGGTCTACCTTGGATCGTGATCTTAAACTTGCAGGTATCAGACTGAATACACCACTGTACACACAGTACTCTCCCCACCAAAGAAATATCTTGATACAGACCTAAATTCTTAAGGTCTTTCAATCTTTGTTCTTCTGGTATTACAGATACCACACTACGTATGTTGCTTATTCATTTCATGAGATGAAACCACCTTTAGAACAAAGGAATTCAAGGTCATGATAGAGAGATGCCACTTCTTCCTCAGAGGACACTGATATCAGGCAGTCATCAACAAAGAAGGAATGCAAAAGCTTATCTACCATCTCATTACTGAACTGTTCTTCATTGTCTACTGCACATTTCCAAAGAGTGAACTTGGCACGACTCAGTGATAAAGTTGCACCAAAGAGATGTACCACCATTCTAAAGTCCATCATATCTTGCCTGAGGTGATCATCAGCCCATCAAAGAAACCTGAGTAGGTCTGCATCTTTTGATGTTAATTTAACTTGATGAAACGTTGATTCAATATCTGCCCTAAACACCACTGGTTCTTTTCTGAATCTGGTTAAGACCCCAATCAATGAACTGGTAAGATCTGATCCCTGTGACAACTAAGCATTAAGTGATATTCCATGAAAAACCATTCCACTGTCAAATACAACACAAAGTTTTCCTTTTCTGTGGTGATAAACATCATGATGTGGAATATACCCGACTTTCCCATCACCACATTCCAGATACCCTGCTGGCACTCTTTTTACATAACCTTTGAAGATGACATCTTTCATGAAAGCTGCGTAGTCCGTGTGAAGTGTCACATCAGTCTCAAACCTCTTCTTTGACTCAGAGCACACCGCTCAGCAATTGTCCTATTATTAGACACATTAACATCCTTCTTTCTCAAAGGTAAACTAATCTGGTAGCGGCCATCCACCCGTTTTGCAGAATTTGCCACCAGCTCCATGAATTTGTGGTTTTCTCTTGACAAACCAGGTTGTTCCTCTTGACTGCATTTGGGGAAATCTGTCTTGAATTTCTTCTGCCAAAGCTCATCCAAGTTCAAAATTGAAATCCTGTTAACTGTCAGCTCTGATTGAGCATAGTCTCTTCCATCACCATGGTCTCCATTTAACAGTCTATTAACAGTCCAACCCTACATTGTTCTGATTGCATAGGGTCCTTTATTAAAACTGAATCACTGGCAACGGCTCTAATGCCTTAGGCACATTTGTCCCTATCAGCAGTTCAATTTCTGAATCAAGCTCTGGCAAATGAATATGCTCCATTCCTGAAGATCCCCCAGAGAAGGAATATTCCATTTCTGGTCAGACACACTTTTTTATGTATAGATGTCAGGCAGTTCACAGTAGTTTTCACTATCTAAGCCAGCCACTTCCAATCCTGAAATGATGTGGCTACTCGCAACCTTCTCCTAACCTAGTTTTAATTTACCAAGAGATATTAACAGGGTGTGTAAAGGAATTATCACAATTTCACTTCATTTATAGTAGTAAGAGCAAGAAGACCTAAGTATTGGAAATAAATGTAGATAGTGAAATTAATGAAACTTCTGTTCTATGTTATAGTTCAAGGTTAGTTGTCACTCAACCATACATGAACACCTATGAATATAGCCAAACGAAACAGCCTTATTCCAGGGCCATGGAGCAAAACACAGCACCAACAGTCACACAGATCACACATAAGACAGCAAGCACATATAAGATATCAGTAAAAATACAGTCACAAAAAAAAGTATAGTCCAAGACCCTGAATACATGAATGTTGCAGCAATTTGCAGTCAAACTCAATTTGAACACTGGGGGGCAGCACTGACTCCAGATTGGACAATGTGCCAAACCACCTCCGGTGGAGTGCACCAGCTCCAATGGGTGGAGCTCCTGGTTGGCTGTAAGCAGGTGACACTGTGGCTTAAGGCCTAGTCCGCACTACGACCGAGGCCCCGCAACACCCCCACTGTCCGCCAATAAACCAGTGATCGGACTTCCAGCATTCCACATTAACAATGTTCAACAAGGTCTTGCCATCACAAGAAAAGCAACCATCTGCACCTCCACCAATGACCAACTCACTGCTGGGGTAGACCTGCAGTACTTTAAGTTCTTAATGTCCAGCAGGGTCTTGCGATTGTAAAAAGTACATCTAGTAAAGGCAATAGCACCTTTGGTTGATCCTGTAGAAGCCACTACAACCGAGCATGCCCCAACTTACTGGAAGGAGTGTAAAAATAGTATTATAACATATCAAATACTTATTTTACAGATTTATTATTTGCATAATTTCATACCGTTTTCTTATTAACTCCAAAAAAGGACCATTAAAGTTTAGTACTTAAATTTAAGACGAATATCTTGATTTCAACATGATAAGATTATCTATTAGCTCCATTTGTATCAATGAAAAATATTTTACTTATGTAAGTGAAATGGAATTTGCTAAGAATTTCAGCCAAACTTACCCCACAGTCATTTGCACCATCTCCACACATTCCTACATAATAACTGGAAAACAAAACATCAGTCATGTCAAAGATAAAGAAAGGTTAGCTGTATTTGTATCATCAAAACAGTGAAATATGTCATTTGCGCCAAATCAAATCAACAAGCACTTCCACCATCAGCATCATAATTCACGGCAGAATGATCCTTTTCTAGATATAAATTAAACAGGATGCACTTGGATACTAAACTTTTGAAATTTACAATTTTGTATATGTACATTGATTCTATAATGTATAAATTTAAGTACTGATGGCCATTTTCAACAATGTGAATGATACACATTGACCTATGATGGTTGCATCTCCTTTGTCTGGAAATAAAATACAAAAGGAAATTCTGAATTCACTCAGGTTATTGCAAACACATCCAAGAAACAAGTATGATGCTATTCCATTCTACCTTACTCAAAATGGAGCTGAAATTGTAATATACTTCCATGTATTCAGTAACGAACTCAATCTTTTGCAATTACTTAAGCATTTGTTAAATACAAACAGGGTGAATAGTAGATTAATTCTGAATCAATAAGCAAATATACAATATTATTTCATATCTGAAACTTATGTGATGCAGATTTTTTCTTTCATATGATTGTATAGTTTACTGTAAAGTAAAACTGAAAACAAAAATCAAAATAATTATTTGGTTGAATTGTTATTAAGATCTTATTTTTATAAGATCTACAAAAGAAAATGAGTCATAATTAGCCAATATTTTTGAATTATGTGGATAGTCTACACCCAAATAATAGATGAATAAACTTAATTACAGGCAAGAAGCAAACAAATGCTTTAAATTCCTGTATCCTCCACCTTGATGCACTGATGTTGACTTAAAGGATGAATAGTATTTTACAATATTATTTTCCTATAATGAATCCATGTGGCATGCTCTTACAATGCATTACCAACAAAAAACCTTACGCTTAAAATCATGATGGGATGACCTATATTTTTATTCAGTCTCTTCGATAAAAGAAACATATAAAACTTACTCCAGTTTTTGAAGCTCATCTATTAAAATTGCTTTCTGGTTGGGAGACATTCTGGCAAAAACTGTAGAGTTTATAAGCAACTGAGAAAAAAAAACAAATGTTTACTTAGTACTTGGTAACATGGCACAAGGACACAATTTAAGATAACTGAGTAAGATGTGATCATGTAGTGACAAGCCATTTAACCTATTATATTTTGCCAATCCAGATGTCAATGTATATTAAATATCTTCCTCTTGTTTATCATGCATATCCCTACATTCCATTCATATTTATATGTCTGTCTAAAAGCCTATTCAACTCTACCAATCTGCCTGATTCCACAAATAGCCTCAGAAGCCTATTCTAGTCACTCTCTGCCCCTCATGACACCTTTAAAGTTCTCCACTCTAACCTTAAAAGCATGTCCTCTGATTGATGATATTTCTACCCCAGGGAAAAATAGTGGGGGGTTACCATATTTATGCTTCTCATTAACTTTAAAAACCCCAGTCAGGTCTTCCTTCCATCTCCAATGCAATAGAGTGAGGAACTCAAATTTGTCCAACCTTTCCTTAGGGTTCATACCCTCTTTTCCAGGCAGCAGCCCTGTAAGCCCCTTTGGCACCCTCCTCACTGTCTCCAGACCCTTCCTGAAATGTGCAACCAGAAATGCACACAATGCTCCATGTCTGGTCTGACTGAAGTTTTATATAGCAACAGCATGATTTCCTAGCTCTTACATGCCTCACTTGCTTTTTTCAATATTCTGGGATATGTGCTTTGTGGGTCCAGAATTGACTTGCCCACAGAAGGCAAAGAGTGGTTGTAGACGGGTCATATTCTGCATGCAGGTCAGTGACCAGAGGATCTGTTCTGGGACCCCTTCTCTTCATGATCTTTATAAATGACCTGGATGAGGAAGTGGAGGGATGGATTAGTAAATTTGCTGATGACACAAAGGTTGGGGGTTTTGTGGAGAGTGTGGAGGGCTGTCAGAGGTTACAGCAGGACATCGCTAGGGTGCAAAACAGGGCTGAGAAGTGGCAGATGGAGTTCAACCCAGGTAAGTGTGAGGTAGGTCATTTTGGTAGGTCAAATATGGTGGCAGAATATAGCATTAATGGTAAGACTCTTGGCAACGTGGAGGATCAGAGGGATCTTGGGGTCCATGTCCACAGGACACTCAAAGCTGCTGTGCAGGTTGACTGTTTGGTTAAGAAGGCATATAGCGCATTGGCCTTCATCAATCGTGGGACTGAGTTCAAGAGCTGAGAGATAATGTTACAGCTGCATAGGACCCTACTTGGAGTACTGTGCTCAGTTCTGGTCGCTTCACTACAGGAAGGATGTGCAAGCCATAGAAAGGGTGCAGAGGAGATTTACAAGGACGTTGCCTGGATTGGGGAGCATGCCTTATGAGAACAGGTTAAGTGAACTTGGCTTTTTCTCCTTGGAGCAACAAAGGATCAGAGGTGACCTGATAGAGGTGTACAAGATGATGAGAGGCATTGATCATGTGGATAGTCAGAGGCTTTTTCCCAGGACTGAAGTGGCTAACAAGAGAGGGCACAGTTTTAAGGTGCTTGGAAGTAGGTACAGAGGGGATGTCAGGGGTAAGTTTTTTTACGCAGAGAGTGGTGAGTGCGTTTAATCGGCTGCCGGCGACTGTGGAGGAGGCAGATACGATAGGGTCTTCTAAGAGACTCCTGGATAGGTACATGGAGCTTAGAAAAATAGAAGGCTATGGGTAACCCGAGGTAATTTCTAAAGTAAGTACATGTTCGGCACAGCATTGTGGGCTGAAGGGCCTGTATTGTGCTGTATGTTTTCTATGTGTCATCAGGCCTGGGGGACTTTTCACTTTAACGCTTTTCAGAAGACTCAGCACTACCTTCTTCTTAATCTCAAAACGTCCCAGCATATTAGCATTCTCCTCTCTGCCTTCACTATCCTCCAAATCCTTCTCATTGGTAAATACCGACACAAAGTACTCATTCAGTGCCTCATTCACTTGCTTCGACTCCAAGTACAAATTTCCTCCTTTGTCCATGTGGGCATACCTTCTCCTTAGGTATCCACTTTTTTCTTTAATGTAAGTACAAAATGCCTTGGCAATCTCCTTGATCTTGCTCGCCAAGGACAGGTCATGGCTCCTTCTGGCTTTCCTAATCACCTGCTTGATCACTTTCCTGCTGCCTTCACAGTCTACAACAATCCTGGCTGATTTTAGCTTCCTAAACCTTGCATATGCTTGCTTTTTCCTTTTTGACTAAAATGAGGACCTCTTAGGTCATCTGAGATTCCCTTACCTTACCATCCTTATCTTTACTCCTTAGTAGAACACGCCAATCCTGAACTAGGATCAGCCAGTCTTTAAACAACTGTGGTCGCGATTGACAACAGTTGCTTCCAATCAATGGCATTTAGCTCCCGAATTATCCTTCATATTTTGCCCTCCTCCAATTTAGTGCCTTGCTGCAAGATCTGATTTTATTCTTACTATCTGAAAACATAATGAGTTTTGGTCACTGTTTCATAAAATGTTCACCCACCATCTGATTCGTCACAAGGTCTGGCTTATTTCCGAGAATCAGGTCCAGTATGTTTTCTTCTCTAGTTGGACTCTCCCTGTACTGTTTCAAGATCTCCTCTTGGATACACTAGAAAAATCCTGCCCCACCTAAGCCTAAAATATTAAGGAAGCTCCAATCAATACTGGGGAAGTTAAAATCCTCCCACGATGATTCCTGCACCTTTCAACAATATGTCTACATATCCATACCTCCATCTCTTAATGGCTATTGGGGGATGCTATAGTATAATTCCATTAATGTAATTCCACCTTTTCAAAAAAATTTTGGAGCTCCACCCAAATTGCCTGTGTCCTCTCTGGGTACTGCTGTGACATTCTCCCATATCAGTAATGCAACCTTTGCACAAATTTTACCGTCTTCTCTTTCACATCTAAAACAATGAAAACCAGCAAGAATGAGTTGCCAGTTTTGTCCCTTATGCAACAAGGTCTCTGCAATGGCAACAACATCATAGTTCTATGTACTCATTCAGGCTAAGTTCATCCTCCTTACCCACAATCCTCTTAGCATTAAAATAAACACATTTCAGCCCATCAGTCCCACCATGTTTATTTGCTGCCCCTTGCGTCCTTCCCTTCAGTCTTACTGTCGTTCCATCTTTCTTAATCTCAATCTAACCACCTGTCGGCCTGCTCTTGTAGTTCCCATCCCTCTATCACTCTATCTAAACCCCCTAGAGTGGCATAAGCAAACCTCCCAGGGAGGATACATTGATTCCCCTCTAGTTCAGATCAAACTGTGTTGTCTGTACAGGTCCAACCTGCCCTGGAAGAGATCCCAATGATCTATGAATCTGAAGCCTGTTCTCCTGTACGGGCTCCTTAGCCGTTTACTGAAACTGCTCTACGTATCCATTTCACACTTCACTAGCACATGGCATGGGCAGTAATCCTAAAATTATAACCCTGGAAATCCTGCTTTTTAATTTTCTACCTAGCTTCCTAAAATCCCTTTGCAGGACTTCATATCTTTTCCTCCTAAGTGATTGGTACCTATACACAGTAAATGATAGGGCACTGAGGAGTGTGGAGGAACAAAGAGATCTGGGAGTTCAAATACATAATTCCCTGAAGGTGGCATTACAGGTAGACAGGGTTGTAAAGAAGGCTTTTGGCATCCTGGCATTCATAAATCAAAGTATTGAGTATAGGAGTTGGATGTTATGGGGAGGTTGTATAAGACATTGGTGAGGCCAAATTTGGAATATTGTGTACAGTTCTGGTCACCTAACTATAGGACGGATATCAGTAAGATTGAAAGAGTGCAGAGAAGATTTACTAGGATGTTGCTAGGTCTTCAGGAGTTGAGTTACAGGGAAAGATTGAACAGGTTAGGACTTTATTCCTTGGAGTGTAGAAGAATGAGGGAATATTTGATAGAGGTTTACAAAATTATGAGGGGTATAGACAGAGTAAATGTGAATAGGCTCTTTCCACTTAGATTAGGAGAGATAAATACGAGAGAACATGGCTTTAGGGTGAAAGGGGAAAGGTTTAGGGGGAACATCAGGGGGAATTTCTTCACTCAGAGAGTGGTGGGACTGTGGAACGAGCTGCCATCTGACATGGTAAATGCGGGCTCACTCTTAAGTTTTAAGAATAAATTGGATAGATACATGGATGGGAGAGGTCTGGAGAATTATGGACTGGATGCAGGTCAATGGGACTAGCGGAATAAAATTTTGACACAGACTATAAGGGCCGAATGGCCTGTTTTCTGTGCTGTAGTGTTCTATGGTTCTATATGGTCCATGACCTCTGGCTGTTCACAGTCCCCTCTAAGAATATCCTGTATCTGCTGTGAAATGTACTTAAACTTGGCACCAGGGAAGCAACACATCATTCTGGAGTTTTGATTGTGATCACAGAAATGCCTATCTGTGCCCCTTACCGTTGAGGCCCCTGTTAAATTCACTCCACCTGATTTCATCTTTCCCTTTCCTGCCTCAGTGCACTGACCCGACTACCGATGCTGACCTCTGAAGGGTTACTTCCCCTCCCAATAGTATCCACAGGTTTTACCCGTTAGTGAGAAGAATGGTCACAGGAAATTCCAGCTCTGAATGCCTATCTACTTTGTTTATCTTGGTAGCCACCCATCTGTTTATAGACTTCACCCAGGATGAGACTATCAGACTAAAACACTCCCATATGATATCCCAGGATCCTGGATAATCCTGAGTATATCTGGGATTTTGAGGATTAATCTGAATGTTAGATGACTTACCTTTGGTAGTAAATGATAGAAGTGTTGAATTAGAATGTCAAATGATTTTCCAGTCATAGCAAAGTGAAAGTCTTTATTCTTATCACAGTCATCCATAAGAATTTTACTTTCCTAAACATACAAATATAAAGTTTGTAATACTTTAAACTAAAAGTAGAGAGCCAGAATTATTATGTATTTATTACAAAATCTAAAAGCAAAATTAATATAAGAAACATCAAAGCACGTGTAGTCTAAAACTATATTTTGAACAAATAACATAATGTAGCAATGAATTAATTTTATTTTTATATACCTTAATATGAAGTAATTTATGTGATAAACTATGAACTTTTATCAGTCATCCACTATTTAAAAATCATCACTATATTTCAATCTGTACTGGACAATAGACAACAAAACACCAACAAAAAATATCTGATTATTTGGAAATCCTGATGGTTCAGGTAAAATTTTCCTCATCTCTGTGAAACTCACCTGGGCTCCAGTACCAACTCTCCCCGAAACTTAACAGGGGCATAGTTAAATTCACCAAGGCCTTTGTTCTTAGAAGCTATTGAAAATTGTCAGGTTCCCCAAAAAAGTATTAAAATATTGCATAACATCTTAAAAAACACTGTATTCGTATTGAATACCATCTAATTGACTGGAAAATCCACCACTCCAGCACTACCAAAGTCACACGTGCACTGGATTATCAGTGTTTTACTGTACAAACAGAGGAATAAACACACATACAACTGGTTATAGAACATTGAGCGTAGAACAGTACAATACAGGGACAGGCCCTTTTGCCCACAATGTTGTGCCGAACCAATTAAATTAGTAATCAAATGACCAACTAAAGTAATCCTTCTTTTTTCCTCACTTTCATGAGCATACTTAAATTTATAGCCTCTACCACCACCCCAAGCAGCATATTCCAGTCACCCAGCACTCCCTGTAAAAAACTTACCCCTCACATCTCCTTTGAAATTACCCCCTCTCATCTTAAATGTTTTCCCTCTGGTATTAGCTATCTTAACTCTGGGTAAAATATAATTGTCTGCCAACCTTATCTATGCCTCTCCTTACCTTCTACACTTCTATCAGATCTCTCCTTAGCCTCCGCTGCTCCAGAGAAAGCAACCCATGTTTGTCCGAACTCTCGTTATAACACATGGTCTCTAATCCAGGCAGCATCCTAGCAAACCTCTTCTGCATCCTTTAGAAAAACTCAGTCAAGTTGGTAAGACACAACTTGCCCCAAACAAAAGCATGCTGGCTCTCTCTAATTAGGCCATGGTTTTCCAAATGCTCTTAAAACCTATCCCTAAGAATTCTCCCCAGTAACTCCCTAACACTGATGTGAGACCCAACCGTCTATAGTTTCCAGGACTATCCCTGGTTCCCTTCTTGAATAATAGAACAACATCAGCTACTCGCCAGTCCTCCAGGACCTTGCTTCTAGCTAGAGCAGACATGAAGATATTGGTCAAGCCCCAGCAATCTCATCCGTTGACTCTCTCAATAACCCGCAGTGCATCCCATCTCGTCCTGGGGACTTATTTAGCTTAACTCTCTTTAAGAGACCCAACACTACCTCTTCCTTTACCTCAAAATGCTCTAGAATATTAATAAGCTCAGCACTGATCTCCCTTCCATCCACATCATTCTCCTTGGTAAATACTGATGTAAAGTACTCATTAAGGATCTTGCCCACATCCTCAGCATCCAAACACATGTTTTCCCTTTATTCCTGAGTGATTCTACCCTCTCCCTAGTTCTCTTGGTGTATCAATAGAGTGCCTTGGAATTCTCTTTAATGTTATTTGCTATATATTCTTCCTGGCCCCTCCTGGCTTTCGTAATTGCCTTTTGAGCTGTTTTCTGGCTTTATAATTCTCAAGGGCTTTGTTTGATTTTAGCTTCTTAAGCATTACATACTTTTCCTTTTTCTTTTTGACTAAATTCATCACCTTGCTCAACATCTAATGTTCTTCTACCTTACCATTGGTGTCTTTCTTTCTGACTGGAACAAACTTTTCCTGTGCTTTATGCAGTTATTTTTTTTAAACATCCTCCACATGTCAGATGTAGGCTTGCCCAAAAACAGCTGGCCCAATTAACTCCCCCTAGTTCCAGCCTAATGCTGTTGTAATTTGCTTCATTCCCATTTAATATTATCCCGTAAGGTCCATATTTATCTTTATCTATAACTATCTTACAACTTACAGAGTTGTGGTCACTGTTCCCTAAGTGCTCACCCACTTAAAGTTTGGTCACCTGACCAGGCTCATTACCCAACACCAGATCCAGTGTAGCCCCTCCTCTGGCTGGACTATCTACATATTGATTTAAGAAACCCCCCCTCCAGTTCGATTAGTGTGGTTCTGTTCAAACTAATATTAAATTTTGCTCAGATTTCCTGCTCACAACTTGTAATGTTATCCTGAGATAAAAGGAACATTGCAATTCACTGATAACTAATAATTTTCTGATATCCATTAAGTACAACACTATTGTGAATGCTAGCATTAGATACTCGAGTACTTACTCCAGTATAAATCTGAATATTATTCCTGCCATTTTCCATTATTTTCCAGGTGATGACTGCTGCTCCAGATATCTTCACCTTTGAGGCTTCAACTAAAATAATCTTGTGAGTTAATGGGATCATCCCAGAATTTTTGGCCACTGTGACAGCTGTCTGCAGGTTGTCACCTGTAAGAAATGATTCCACTTTAAAAACAGTTTCAAATAATCTCTTTGCTTAATGAGAAAAGTTCTCCATCAGGCATCAATAGATCTTTCTCTAAATAATTTAAATGGCATTACTTATCTTTACAAAAGGAAAGTGAAGGGCATGGTAAAGTTCGGAGAGAATGATTATGTACTGTATATTTGAAATGTTCAGATCAACATAAGTAGCAACTTACACAAGAGAACTGAATGTAAATCTGTACAGTCCTAGACCACGGTCTTCCCTGATATCCACACTATCATTAAATAGTATATGTGAATCGCAATCATAGGAATCTTTCTTTTTATCATCTCAAATTTAACATAATGCTGCTTCTACTCATGGCTAAGTTTTGACTAACTAGCACAAAAACTGAACTTGAGATTTTTCCAATCTATATAACTCAGCTCTTTATTGGTAGCTACCAACAGACTTCCATAAATTTCGTAAGTACCTGTGATCATAACTGTTCGTATCCTGGCTTTGGATAATTCAGATAGTACAGGAGCTGTCTGTGGCTTCAGTTTGTTTTCTAATATCAGCAGCCCAAGGAATACCAAGTCAGATTCTACATCTTCCCTTCAATAAATTAAGCAAAATAAAATTCTTAATATGCATCTAATACACATTTTATGTTACACCTTTATTAAATGTTCTACCATTATTCTGGTTATAATTCAACAAAAAGGTAGATATTGTATACAAATAAACATGTATCTACATGTACGAATGTGTTTAAGCAATGCAAGTAATTTTTCGTAAAGGCTGGTATTCTTGATTCTTCTCACAAGGTATTTGCACAGAAATAAAGGTCAGCTGTCTTGTCACACATGGGACTTCTGAACTTTGCCTTGTGCATATAGAAAGATCCCTTCTAAACATAAACATCCCTTTGAATCAGGTCTAAAATTTACTTCTTTTATAATTTTTATATGAATAACTGTGAATGAAGTTGTCTTGAAATAAGTTTCAGTCTTGATTGAATGAGAGCCCAACCACATATCAAATAAATAAAACCACCAATCAACCAAAATTATGAATGGAAGAAAAATATCACGTTCTTTCTGCATAAATTATATACTCTTGACCACTTTATTTGGTACCTCCTGTACCTAATAAAGTGGCCACTAAGTGTACATTCATGATCTTCTGCTGCTGCAGCCCATCCACTTTAGGTTTGACCTGTTGTGTGTTCAGAGATGCTCTCCTGCACAGCTTGTAACATGTGGTTACTTGAATTAGACTCGACTTCATGACAGCATGAACTAGTCTGGCCATTCTTCTTTTACCTCTCTCTTCTTGCCCAAAGAACAGTCTCTCGCTGGTTGTTTCTTCTTTTTTTTTTGCACCATTTTCTGTAAAGTCTATTATGCTGTTATGCATGAAAGTGCCAGGAGATTAGCAGTTTCTGAGATACTCAAACCACCCTCCCTGGCACCAACAATCATTCCATGGTCAAAGTCATTTAGATCACATTTCTTTTCCATTATGATGTTTTGTCTGGAAAACTGAACTTCTTGACCATGCCTGAATTCTTTTATGCATTGAGTTGCTGCCACCTGATTTGCTAATGGGATATTTGCATGAAGAAGCAGGTGTACAGGTACAGCTGTACATTTAATAAAGTGGATGTAAATAACAATGGAGTGAGTGATGTACTGTTAACTCTCGATTGTTGTCTCCGTATGCTGGTGATTTACGTCACCATATTTCTGTTGTGTTGTCCAACTGCTTTCATAAAGAATTTAAAAAATATTCTGAGAAATTTATTCTGTAATAAAATGATAGTCAAAAATGGGAACTGTGGCTCACATCACATAGAATCTGGCTTTGCACACCAGAATCAGTCTTCTATCCACCCATCTGATCTTAACTGGCACTCCTAAATATACCACCTTACACTTTTGAAGCAGGTTGAGAACCACACAGCCATAAATCAGCTCAATTAACATGCTGGAGGAGGAAAAATTATTTTCATAGTGGATGTATGCTGGTATGACTCACCTCTTTAAATTGGCTACTCTGATGTTTCTGCTGTTCCAAATAGATTTAAAAGCAAACCCGATAACTCGAAAACCCTGCTCTGTATAGCGCTGCAATTCCCTTGAGAAACTTCTTGGAACTGCAAAATACATGAAATTACAATGCAAGTTTCTTGAGCGTCACCATATCTCCTCTTTTCTCATACGAGACAGAATCAAAGCAATAAGGAACATATCAAAAGATATCCAAATACATCATCTAGCTGGGTGTTATGGTTTGTGGTTGATAATATTCTAACATGCTGGCTTTCTAACAAGATACTAGAATAAATCAAGGATGCAGCTACCTATTTCAAAGATTATCAATGGGCTTCATAGATCATGAAACCATTCAAAGAAATTGCACCATCGAATTTTGGAATAACTCAGTGCAATAGAAAACTATTGAAACAATTTTGCCTGAGCTGGCTGTTTGGATGAGTTACCCAGTTCATCTCACTATTGCAAAGCCACTTGAATTTTCCCCATTAAGTATTTTTCTAATTTTCTTTCACAAATTACTGAAGATTCTACTTGTACAAGTCGTCCATTTCAGTTTATAACTCCCTGCATATATTTTGTTAATCTTCAGGCAATGTCTTTTATTATAAGGAAGCAAGAATAGGTCACTTGGCCCTTGTGCTTAACTTCATATCCCATGTAAATCACTTACATCTCTATTCACTGATTATTAAAACATTTGGCATTGCACAAATTTTCTCCTTACTTATCCCAATCCTGCATCACTTTGAACAAACTTTACTCAAGCCTTCGATAACCCATGTGAGAAGCACAGGCTCAGTCCTCCAGGCTGTCCCATTAACCTAGTTCAGCATCCCAGTACCAACCCAATATCTCCTCTCCTCATTGTCTCTTAACCCTTGCTAGTCTTCCAGAAGTGTGGAACAAAAGTTTCATAAATGTTTAGCATAACTTATTTGTGTTTGTATTGCATGATCACCTTTGAAGTCCTGTAAATTTTATATAGCAGAAACTGCATCCTTCAAGCACATTTTCATTTCCAAATCTTGTCCTGTCACCCAGTTTAAAATCTTTGGCATTTACAGAACACTTATAGCATGGAAGGCAATTTGAGTGGTAGAATCTGTACCAGTTCTATGAAAGAGCATTTCAGCTAAACCCAATTCTCTCTCCATGCTCTGAAAAGTGCTTCCTTTCAGATATGTATTCAGTTCCCCTTTGAACAGTATAATTGAATCCACCGCCATCAATCATTGCTATTTGTCACATCATTCTGCTGAGTGATGATTGCACGTCTGTATGTAGTAACTCTTAATTATTTCATGGGAACTTTGTTGTAATTTAAATAATTACAAGTATTTCTGAGATGTTATGTGGCATCTTTTTAAAGTTACGCTCTTTCTCAACCAAAGTGCCATGACCAAAGACTGAATATTTTATGTCACGTAGAAATGAGGCAGTGTGACGAAGATGGAAAACTGTTCTCTACTGACCACTAAAGAATATGTTAAATGTTTTCTTGGTCACTTTAATGCTTTTGAAATCAAAAATCCTGTATTGTTGAACAAAAGTGAGCTAACTAAAATTCGTGGTCAGGTTACATTATTTTTGATAATGCATAGAATCAATGAAGCAGTGACTAAACCAATGATGAGCAAATCTTAACCTTGAAGAAGAAAAAATGTGCAAAGACTGCCAGGTTAATCAGGTTAAGAAATATCAGGGTGAGTTAACAAAGAAAAGAATCTGCCACTATAAACTGGGATTGTTGGTGTGAAGATGTTTCTATAAATGGATACAGTGTTAGGTTTATATAGTTTTGCTCTTAACTGAGACTAAAAGTGACAGAAAATTAAAGTCAGCATCATTGATAAAAACTTCCAGTTTCTAATTCAACAATAGTCACGTAGGAGCTAACATCTGTTGAATTATATTCCTAATCCAAATCTCTTCAGTGTCAGCAAAAATTAAAAAAAGTAAGTAGGCATTTTTTACATCCTTTCAATGCATACTAAGCTCATAATCTCCAGCATTAAAAAAAATTATTCATTTATTTTGCACCTTCCATTACCCTTGAAGAAATTCTGGTGAACTGCCTTCTACCAACTCATGTTCTCAATACCATTTATTTAAAATTTTAATTTTTAAAAATTTGCCCAGTTAGTCTTCTTTTGCACATTTGTCATTGTGTGCAGCTTTTCACTGATTCTACCATATTTCACTATCAAATTGTGAATGCCTGCAAGAAAATAAATCTCAAGGTAGTGCATGGTGATATATGTACTTAGATAATAAATTTACTTTGAAATTTGAACCTATTGAATTGCTGCAGTCCTTTTGGTGAAGGCACTCTGAGAATCAGAAGTAAACCTATTATCACTAACGCAAGTCGTGAATTTAGTTGTATTGTCATAAACAATTACCATAAATTACTGTAGAAAAATAGAGGAATAGCAAGGCGGTGCTCATAAGTTCATGAACCATTTGGCTGAGCACAGAACTCCAGGACTTAGGTCTGCTAACAATAAAGGACTGGCAATACATTTTCAAATTAGAATGGCATGCATCTTCCAATGCTATCTGCAGGTGATAGTTCTCCATGTTTCTAAGGTGTGGACTTCATTATAGGGTGCCGTGCCTCTATTACTACACACGCAACCTTCTGATGTATTTGGTGGTCTTGCTGAATCTTTGGATAGTAACAAATCTCAACATTTAGATAATGGTGGACTTGGCATGAGGTGTTGGCTACACACTCTGTTTGGAGATGGTCAATGCAGCATGGTGGTGTGAATTTTACTCGTCACCCATTAGCCCATGCCTTAAATGTTTCAAAGGTATTGCTGCATGCAGATAAGATTGCTTTTATTTGCTAAGGAGCCACAAATGGAATTCATCATCATGCAACCTTTAACAATTATCACCATTTTGTTTGGTAAATTGTTTGTATTCTTACATACAGTCCTGTGCAAAAGTCTTAGGCACACATAAAAACATGGTGAAAAGCGAAAATGCTTCCAAAATAATGAAATGAAAAGTTTCTAAAGAACAAAATATACTATAAAGAGTAGTAAACAGTAAAAAGCTAAATCAAATCAATACACAAACAAGAGAAAATTTGCTGATGCTGGAATTCCGAGCAACACGCACAAAATGCTGGAGGAACTCAGCAGGCCAGGCAGCATCGATGGAAAAGAGTAAACAGTTGACATTTCACAGAGCCGGAACCCTGTGTGTGTAAATCAAATCAATATTTGGTGTGACTACCTTTTGCCTTTAAAACTGCATCAATTCTCTTAGGTACACTGTCATGCAGTTTCAGAACAAAATCGTCTGGTAGATTGTTCCAAGAACCTTGGAGAATTTGCCACAGTTCTTCTGAAGACTTTGGCTGTCTGGCTTGCTTCTGTCTCTCCAGGTAATCCCAGATAGCCTCAACAATGTTGGGATCAAAGTTCTGAGGAGGCCATACGATCTGAAACCATATTAAAAATCTAGGTTGCCGAAGACCTTTGCACTGTACTGTATGACAGTAATTGTTACCCTTGAACTCAGTGGCTTGCTGGACTATGTTAGTGGGGCATTTAAAAATCAGGAGCTTTAAGTCGCATACAGGTCAGACCTGGTAAATGAATCAACTGTGATTTTAGACCAATCCAGTAGTTTGTAAACAGAATTTGAATTCTACAGTTGCATGACAGGATTTGAACACTGCATTGTCAGTCCAGAGCTTCAGATTATTAATCTGCTGTGCTACCAGTATACCCATAATATTGTTATGTGTTAGACGGCAGATTGACTACAATAATCACCATATTCCATTTGCTGGACAACTTGAGCTAGTTGTGATGTGTGAGTCTCTATTCATACCAGATCTGAGATTGTAAAGCAGAGTCCAGTCCTCCATTAGATGTCACGCAGAATGCAGAGGCAAAAGTTCAAATCTCCTGCCATTGGTTGTCAAGAACTACTAACTGAGTTATGTTCCTTCTGCAGCAAACCCTGTATCTGCTTCCCCATTTGTGTGATGAAGTTCATGTACCATTCATTTCTGGAGTTGACCATAATTCATCAAATGCTCTTATATTCACAGATGACTATTCAAACCTGTCTGGGGTTTGCAAAGACGAACAACCATCTCTGGGGCTCCCTTAAGGTAGACTGTTAGCTTTTCTTTACCAATCACTTGGGTTACAACTGACATTCTTTGCAGTGCGGATGAGAATGGATATTGCTTCAAGACTATAATTCCTGCCTTTGACACCTGTAATAAATAACAACATTCATGCTATAAAAAGTTAACTGCTCTGCAAGTCATATTTGAATCTTATTACATGAGTGAAACTAGAATCATAAGAACATATAGACATAAAAGAATAGCACTGAGTCCAATGTGCTAGATTAGCTATTCAATGAGATGATCAATAAAATTTTACCCTGACTCCCTTAACATCTGAAAATCCATTAAATTGTATCATACAATTTTGGGTCATTGCCTCAAAAAGGTGGCATCTGTCATTCAGGACCTTCATAGCCCAAGGCATGCTCTCTTCTTATTGATACCCTCAAGGAGGAGGTACAGGAGACTGAAAACACACACTCAACATTTTAAGAACAGCTTCTTCCCATCCGCCATCAGATATCTGGATGGACAATGAACTCATCTACAGTATCTCATTAAACCTACCGAATGTTGAAAGGACTAGATAGGGTCAATGTGGAGAGGATGTTTCCTATGGGGGGGGGGGAGGTATCCAGAACTAGAGGGCGCAGTCTAAAACTGAGGGGCGACCTTTTAAAACAGAGATAAGGAGGAATTTTTTTTTAGCTAGAGAGTAGTGAATCTGTGGAATGCTCTGTCACAGACTGCGCTGGAGGCCAAGTCCATGGGTATATTTAAGGCAGAAGTTGATCTTTTCCTGATTGGTCAGGGCATTATGGGCTATGACGAGAAGGCAGGTGTATGGTGATGAGTGGGACCCAGGATCAGACATGATGGAATGGCGGATCAAACTCAATGGGCTGAATGGCCTAATTCTGCTCCTATGTCTTATGGTGTTATATTTTTCTTTTCTTTTTCTCTCTTTTTGCAAGACTTATTTAATTCAATTTATATGTAAATACTTCTTAGAGTAATTTGTAGTTTTCATTTATTATTGTGTATTGCAATGTTCTACTGCTGCAAAACGACACACTTCATGATATATGCCAGTGATATCAAATCTGATTCTGATTCATGAGTATAACACAGTGGATGTATCTCCACATGCCTCATGGACCGTGAATTTGAAAGATTCCACATTCCAAGGCAAAGGAATTTCTCCTTATCTCCAATTTGAATGTCAGATCCCTTATTCTAAGCCTGTTGTACTTGGTTCCAGTCGTCATAACCATTCTACATCTAATCTTGTCAAGTTCCAAGTTTTCTAATGATGTAAACCTAGGCAGGATTGTAAGTAGAGAGCAGGATGTAAGAGGTTTCCAGGCATTTAGGCAGTTAACGTTTCGGGCCAAAACCCTTTGGCAGGACTGGAGAAAAAAAGCTGAGGAGTAGATCTAAAAGATGGGGGGAGAGGAGAGAGAAGCACCTGGTGATAGGTGAAACCTGGGGGGGGGATGGATGAAGTAAAGAGCTGGGAATTTGGTTGGTGAAAGAGACAGAAGGCCATGGAAGAAAGTAAAAAGGGGAGGGGGGAAGAGGAGCACCAGAGGGAGGTGATGGTCCGGCAAGGAGATAACATGAGAGAAGGAAAAGGAATGGGAGATGGTGAAGAGTGGGGAGGAGAGGCATTACTGGAAGTTTGAGAAATCGATGTTCATGCCTTCAGGTTGGAGCTACCCAAGTGGAATATAAGGTGTTGTTCCTCCAGCCTAACCTCATCACAACATGGAGGAATAGGAATGGGAAGTGGAATTAAAATGGGTGGCCACTGGGAGATCCCGCTTGTTCTGGCAGGTGCTCAGCGAAGCAGTCTCCTAATCTATGTTGGGTCTCACCGATGTACAGGAGGCCACACGGAGCACTGAGCACAGTAAATGACCCCAGCAGACTCACAGGTGAAGTGTCGCCTCATCTGGAAGGACTGTTTGCACATAGCAGTAGGGGAGAGGATCTGTTAGAAGGAGTGTGTGGGTGCTGGACAGGATGAAGAGTGTGGAGGAGGGGAGAAAGATAGAGTCATGGGGCTAGGCAAACCAGGCAGAAAGAAAAAATGTCACAGAGGGGAAGAAGTTGCCAGGAGTTGGAGAATTCAATAACTGTAGATTATCGAGGTGCAATATGAGGTGGTGTTCCTCTAGTTTGTGTTTTGCCTCACCTTGGCAGTAGAGGAGGCCAAATACAGAGATGTTGCTTTGGGAATAAATGGGAAGGAGAATTAAAATGGCAGGTAAACAGTCTCGTAGTAAATAACATTGGCAGATAAACATGTGACTGACTGCCTCACCTGGAAGACCTGTTTTGGGCCCTGAATAGTGGTGAGGAAGGTGAAATAGGGACAGGTGTTACACATCTTGTGCAGATGGGGAGAATATGCGTATCAATTCATATCATTTACCTCACTAGCTGTAGGTCCAGGCTTAACAATAAATGAATGAGCGTTCTCAGTTTGCTGTTTTAAAGCTGAATTTTCCTGTATTTCCTGTGTTGAATACAAAGAAGAACATTATAGTTTCATGACATATAGTGGTCCCCTTCCCCCAACACAACTCTCCAACCCCGTGTCCCTCAAACTCCACCATCACTTCTTGGGTCCTTGGAGCTCCACCTTCAGCCCCATTCTACCTTCCCCGAACACCCCAACACTCCCCTCCTCCTCAGATGCCACCAACTTTACTTCCCCCTCGAATCCCAGGTCCAGTCCCTGCCGTGTCCTCACCATTCCTTCTGACCTTACCCTCTCTAAGGCAGAGCGTTCTGTCCTCAGCAAGGGCCTTACCTTTGTCCCCCTTTACCTTCACCTCCATGAGTTCCATGCCGGCCAAAACACCTCAGTCTCTGAGACCACTTCTTTGGCAAGAATTCCCCACCCTGCACCAATGACCCCTTCTCTCATCTTCAACCCTCCTCCTCTTCTTGGACATCTTGCTCTGGTTCTCTGCCTGCCCTGGATCTTTTCACCTCTAATTGCCAATGGGACACCAACTGGCTCAACTACAGCATTCCTTACTCCTCCTCAAATCCTACACCCCCTGGACACACTGCCCTTCACTCTCTCCGTACCAATCCTAACCTTACTATCAAAGCCACAGATCAAAGGGGGTATTGTTATAGTGTGGTGGACTGACCGCTACCTCCCTGGGGCCAGGTGACAACTCTTGGACACCTCCTTTTACCTACCCCTCGAGAAGGATCTCACTCTGGACTATCAGAAAACCGTCTCTGACTCCATCACTGACCTCATCAACTCTGGAGAACTCACATCCACTGCCACCAAACTTGTAGTTCCCTTACTCTGCACCGCTCGCTGCTACCTCCTACCCAAAATCCACAAATCTTACTGTCCAGGTAGGACCATTGTCTTTGCCTGCTTTTGCCCCACTAAACTCATGTCTGCAAACTTCGACTCCATTCTATTCTCCTTAATTCAGTCTTTACTCACCTACATATGTGACACTTCACATGCTGTCCATCTCCTCAACAACTTTCAATTCCCTGGTTCTGATCGCCTCATTTTCACATGGACGTCTAGTCCCTATACTCTTCTATTCCCCCATCAAGAAGACCTTAAACTCTCTGCGTCTTTCTCAACAAAAGAACCAACCAGTTCCTCTCCACCACCACCCTTCTCCATCTGGCAGAACTGGTCCTCACCCTCAACAATGTCTCCTTTGGCTCCTCCCACTTTCTCCAAACTCAAAGGGTAGCCATGGGATACCTGCATTGGTCACAGCTATGCCTGTCTTTTTGTTAACTACATGTAACAGTTCAGGTTCCAAGACTTCCCTGGTAATGCTCCCAAACTCTTTCTGCACTACATTGACGACTGTATAGGTACTGCTTCATGTGCCCATGTTGAGCTCATAAATTTCTTCAGCTTTGCCACCAACTTCCACCCTGCCCTTAAGTTCACTTAGTCCATTTCTGACACATCCTCCCCTTTCTCAATCTTTCTGTCTCCATCTCTGGAGACAAATTGTCAACCAACATCTTTTATAAACACACTGATTCCCATGGCTATCTTGAGTATACGTCTTCCCACGCTGTCTCCTGTAAAAGTGTTATTCCCTTTTCTCAGTTCCTTTCTCTCCACTGCATCTGTTCTCAGGATGTGGCTTTCCTTTCCAGGACATCAGGGGTTTACTCCTTCTTCAAAGAACAGGGTTTCCCTCCCCTTACCATTGATGCTGCCCTCTCCTCCATTTCCAAGGTTTCCACACTCACCTCATCTTCCTGCCATCTTAACAGGAATAGAATTCCTCTTGTCCTAACCTAGCAGACCATGATCCTCCACATCGAAACCACCACTCTTCAGAACTTCTGCCATCTCCAAAGGGATCCTACCACCAAACACATCTCCCCCCACCCGCCAGCCCCACTCTCCACTTTCCGCATGATTTGCTCCCTCAATGATTCTCTTGTCGATTTGGCCCACCCCACTCATCTCCCTGCTGGCACCTATCCCTGTAAGCGGCCAAAGTGCTACACCTGCCCACTCACTTTCTCTCACCTTCATTCAGGGCCCCAAGCAGACCTTCCAGGTGAGGCAACTCTTCACCTGCAAGTCAATTGGGGTCATCCATTGTATCCGGTGTTCCCAATGGAGCCTCCTCTACATCAGTGACACCCATTGTGAATTGGGGGACTGCTTTGTTGAGTACCTCCATTCCATCCGCCAAAAGCGGTATTTACCAGTGGCCATCCATTTTAATTCCTATTCCCAATCCCCTTCTGACATGTCAGTCCATGGTCTCCTCTTGTGCCACAATGAGGCCACTTGCAGGGTGGAGGAGCCACACCTGATATTCCGCCTGGGTAGCCTCCAACCTGATGGCATGAACATCAATTTCTTCTTCTGGTAAAAAAAATCCTTCCCTCTCCCCTCTTCTCCCATTCCCCACTCTAGCCACTTACCTCTTCTCACCTGCCTATCACCTCCCACTGGTGCCTCTCCTTTCTCCCATGGTCCACTCTCCTCTCCTATCATATATACATATTGCCAGTCTTTGTAAATTTGGACAATGGCTTCTCAAATACTTGTTATCAACCTTAACATCACCAAGTAGCTGAAAGCGGGAACAATGAATTGACATATCTTTACTGACCAGCTATTACATGCTCAAGCCATCTTTTTGCCATTTCCTCAAATCAATACTGACACAATGACAAGGGAACTTTTAATATTTATAAAACACACTTAAAATAGCAAAACATCCCAAGAGTTTTAGACATGCATTCAAGAAATTGGCACAGAGGTATGAGAAGGTATGAGCTGTGTCCTGGACATAGAAGGGTTTGAGTCGGATGCATGAATGAAAGCAATAAAAAGAAACACATAATTTGGAAAATGATGACACTAAGCACTTCAGTAATAGAGTGGGTCATAGAAATAAACACACTGAAGTCCTTTAGTGCAAATATATCTCTCACCCAGCCAGTGGTTTCAAACATTTTCAAGTCCAATGGGTCTCCTTGGAGGGTGTTATCTAAAAGGATCAGCGAGTGGCAACTGGCCATGGCGCCAAAGAAGGGCCCCCATGGTAACTGCACTCCACTGCAAAACTTGAATATGTTCTGTAAACTGGACATTTAAACAATCTTATTAGAAACTCATCAACTGTACAAAATGTAAATAAAACTTGATTGCTAACCAAAATGACTTTGTCAAAATCTTATTTTAAAAAAAGTGTTTGAGGCATTCAAACATATTCAAAAACTTAAATTTTAAGCTCTCAAAAAGATATAAAAAAACAAAATAAAAATTATTCAAGCCACTAAATAAATATACAACCACTTTTAAACACTTCTAAAATAATAACCTGAATTAACAAATCGTTAACTATGTTCAAAAATTGTCTTGGGAAGAATATTTTTAAGATAATAGCTTATTCAAAATTCCTATAAACTGAAACATTCTCAAGGCACCATCAGTAATCCTCTTCCTTTGGACTCAACAGATGGCTACACTCTGTGCGTTGCTTGGACCTGGTTCAGAATTCTTCGGCACTTGGCAATTAGTCCAAGTTCTTGTTCCATCACTCCATTAGGGGAACACAGCAGCTTCCATGGTCCTCTGTTCCCTCCTTTTAGATTCCCTCTTCTCTAGCCATTTATCTCTTCTACCTATCACCACCCAGCCTTTTACTTCATTCTGCCTCCCCCACCCACCTACCTTCGCCTCACCTGGTCTCACCTATCACCTGCCAGCTTGTACCCCTTCTCATCCCCCACCTTCTAATTCTGGCTTCTGCCACCTCCTTTCCAATCCTGAGGAAGGGTCTCGGCCCGAAAAGTCCAGTGTTATTGCCTTCCATAGATGCTGCCAGACTTGCTGACTTCCTCCAGCATTTTGTGCGTCCTACTGAAGATTTTCAGCACCTTCAGAATCTCTTGTGTCTTGCTGTCCTGATTTTTAATACACTGTTTTCTTGTAGCTCATGTTTAGGACAGAAATCAATGCTGGTATGAAGCAGTTTAAGACAATTTTTTTCTGATTCCTTGACAGTAAACATCTTCAATTTTTAAACTTTAAAAGTCTCTGCTTTTATCAGTTCAAGGGAACATACCCTTTTCCTTTAGTTGAAGCTAAGCCCCACAAATCCAGTCCGTCTTCAGTCAGAGTTCCAGTCTACATGAATATGAAAATATTATATAAATTGATGAAAATACTGATTCACATAAAGCAATAGATTGTACACAGTATGATGACTATTAGAGTCTGAATTATGCTTTGGGTTTTACCACTGCAAAACTGCTCAATGTTTTAGAGTGAATTTCCTCAGTTAAAATTATAAAGTGCAGTGTGTTCGTTTTCTATAGCATTTGGAATCAGGGCCATATTTTGCTTCAGTAATAAGTGGAGATATGACAAAAATGTTGTAATGAATGCTATGTTCCTATCTATTTTGAATGATTCTGGTCTGAATTAAAAAGGATTCAGCCAGCTGTCAGAAACATCTTTCACTGAGCGGCAATTCGGCAGCTAGTGAGTGAAAATTTCCACAAAAAATTAGATCTCATTGATTTATTAAATGATATATTGTGACTTGAATAGGTTAGCTACTTAGTTATAATTTTTTAGGAAATTATGTTTTGGGATGAGTCTAAGAAGCAGAAGTAACAGATGCTAGTTTAAGACCCATTATTTTTCAGCTTGCTCACATGATAATAAACCTTCACTACTGCCATACTTAAAAAATTATGTTCCCAAGGACAAAAATTGATTGAGGTAGGTTATTTGAGTCAACCAGATTAATGGGCTTTTCCTTCAATTACAAACAAACTAGAATGCTTGCTACACACACAAAAAATGCTGGTGAACGCAGCAGGCCAGGCAGCATCTATAGGAAGAGGTACAGTCGACGTTTCGGGCCGAGACCCTTCGTCAGGACTAACTGAAAGAAGAGATAGTAAGAGATTTGAAAGTGGGAGGGGGAGGGGGAGATCCGAAATGATAGGAGAAGACAGGAGGGGGAGAGGTGGAGCTAAGAGCTGAATAAAGGAGAGGATCATGGGATGGGAAGCCTGGGGAGAAAGAGAAGGGGGGAGGGGAGCCCGGAGGGTGGACAGCAGGCAAGGCGTTATAGTGAGAGGGAAAGAGGGAGAAAAAAGAGAGAGAGAAAAAAAGTGGGGAAAATATATAAAATAAATAAATAAGGGATGGGGTGTGAAGGGGAGGAGGGGTATTAACGGGAGTTAGAGAAGTCAATATTCATGCCATCAGGTTGGAGGTTGCTTGCTATCTACATATGATCTAAGTTCCAAACAGAGATAAATAGATTGCCATTTGTAAAGAATCAAATAATAGCAAAGTAAATTTGAGGGGCTGAAATGCTTACTCCACCTACTTCTCATATTCTTGTGATCTTTTATTGCAGTAGCCATTATATAAAACTGGGAGCCAGATCTTGCTCTGAAATATTTATGAAGTAAATAGACCAAACTGGGAGAAAGATTGTGAACTTCAAAACCTCCAGTTTGCCATTGCACCAAAAGTACTCTCCCAAAATACCTCCATAATTGTTTAAAACCCCAAAAGATACCTGCCTTGGCCACCCAGGCTGTTTTCCCCAACTTCCACCCAAAATGTAAACCACATTACTGCTTGCATTGCTGACACAGTGGAGAAAGTAACACGGCGATAAACCTGAAGCAGAGCCGCTGAGAACCATTGGGAGGTTGGTTTGTGAGGAGAAATGTACTCACTTGTTTCCTATTGGCATTTGCTAAAAAGAATCTGAACAAATCTGACAGACAATTACAATTACGTCCGATTTCTTTTTTTTTGGCGTGTGCGAGCCTGTGCATGTGTGTGTGCGTATGTGGGCGCGTCTGTGATTGTGCGTCTGCGTGTCCGTGATGATGGATTTTTCATGGCTTTTTACAAGGCGCGGAGTGAGAGAGAGACTGTGTGGCGCGCCACTCCTCACACAGATATTTTCGCAGTATTCTCCCTTTGTTTTACGAGGTCAAGTTGCAGTCTCGACACTCAACTCGGCACAGATGGAAAGCATACTCGGGAGCGGACCCAACTAGTTTCGAACCCGGGAAACTCTGCTCCCGGGTCCGGCACCGATGTCGTTGTGCCACCAGCCAGCCCAATTACGTTTGATTTCAACCAAAGTTTTGTGATATTTCAATGAGTTACATTGGTCTATGTGCTCCTCATTCAACCCACAACTATACATTCAGACAAAATGTATGGCAGTGATGTACTCAATGAACATAAGCTTAAGTCAGCGGGGAAAACTGCAGAGAAGCAGTTGTTGCTTAGTAGCTGCTGTGAAGCAATAATAAACTCAAACTAGTAATTGACACACCTTGTCAAAGCAGATGAGATCCAATTGCCCACAGATGTTAATCCTCTGTGGACTAATACTGAGGATTCCCTTCTTTTTCAGTCTTTCCTGGGAATATATTATGCCAATAGTCACAGTTGCAGGTAGAGCAGGTGGTACAGCAATAGTTATTACACCCAGCGCCTTGATCACCAGTTTCCCAGTTGTTACCTTCAAGAAAAATTTGGTCAATAACTTCATTTCAAATGAAATATATCACAGACAGCATTACCATATCAACATGGAAATTTTCCAAAAAAATTTCTGAAGAGTTTTTTATAGAATAAGTGAGATAGTAAATTCACTTGAATGTGTTATTTTGCCTTGGCCTGGAATTAACTAGAGCTGATTTAATTTTAATAGTCCTTTTTTCCCCCAGAGGAAGTTGCTGAAAAATTAAAGAGCTTAATCTTGCAGTACATGTGTAAATATGGCAAGCCACAATCAGTTAACAGTTTGAAAATAAAAACATGGAGTTGGAACATGTTTATAGAGGAGGAATAAGATTAGATTAGGTTAGATTCAACTTTATTGTCATTATCATACAAAGCCAATGAAATGCATTTAGCATCCGACCAGAAATGCAAAGAATAGTGTTAGTTACAAAATAACTGCGAATAAAAAAAGTGCTACAGCACACAAATATAAAAATACTGAGACAGTACAATACGGATGCAATATTGCTTAGCGCTGTGATGAGAGGTTCAGCAGGGTCAGACAGGGTCAGGGAAGAAGCTCTTCCTGTGCCTGCTGGTGCGGGAGTAGAGGCTCCTGTAATGCCTACCGGATGGGAGGAGAGTAAAAAGTCCATGGTAATAAGGAATTACTTCAGGACTTTTATTTATTGTCCATCCCTAACTACTCTTGAGAAAGTAGTGGCTAACCACTATCTCAGCCTTTTGTACTCCTACAGTGTTGTTGACAACGTTCCAGGATTTACAATCAGAAATAATACAGCAATGTTGATATATTTCCAATTTTTAAAAAAAGTGAGATTAGAGGAAACCTGCAGGCGATGTGATCCCATGTGCCAAGCGTCATTGTCATTCTATTGACACATTATGCAGGCTTGGGAGGCACTATCGGCATAGCCTAGGAAAGAATGTTGTAGACGTTGAAAAGATGATGGTACATGAAGAGACAATTAGCCATACTCTTTCATCAAACCACTTTATGTGGTTGGGCCAGCTGATTTTTTGGTGAAGGATGACCAATAGGAAAGAGAAGCTAATACTAATTGAGGATGCTAATAAAATTGCAAGTCAAGGGTAGGTGCTTAGACTTTCTCTTGGTGTAGATAGTCATTGCTTGCCCGTAAAGTACTATTGTTATTTACTTAATTATTTTATTGCCATACAGTTGGCCTAGGCCCTTCTGACCTGTCAAGCCACGCCACCCAGCAATCCCGATTTAATCCCAGCCGAATCATGGGACAATTTATAATGACCAATTAACCTACTAGTCTGTATATCTTTGGACTGTGGGAGGTAACTCACGTGGTCACGGGGAGAACGTACAAACTCCCAACAGGCAGGGGTGGAAAATGAACCCAGGCCACCTGGACTGTAAAGTGTTACGCCAACCATTATGCTACCGTGCTGCCCGTTGTCTAGGTAATTCTAGGCAAACAGCCATTGTCTAGGTATTCCTGAATGCAGAAATGGAATGCATCAGTATCAGGGAAGATGTAAGTATCACTCTATAATCATCCACACCACAAGCAATCTATCACAAAAGTGAAGCAATGGGTGAAGGAGTTGAGGCAGCTGAAGTTATTACTCTGAGATATTTAGCTGATTGAATCCAACAGACAAAATACTGACTCTAGACTGACGTGTCTTTTAAGTGTCACAAGTCGCAAAGGAATTAGCAAGTATTTTGTGTGCATCTTCAAAGAAGTTGATGCAGAAAATCTCCTGGAAATATTGAAAAATAATAAATCTAAGATGAATGAGGAGCTAAAATGAATTAGCATTATAAACAAAAATGTATTACAGAAAGTAATGGCAATGCAAGCCAATATACGCCAGAAATTTGCTGACTTGTCTTCCACTGTTTTGGGAGGTGGCAATGGAGATAGTGCATGCACTAATTGTTATCTTTTAAAATTCCACAGGTTCTCGCATAATTCTTCACTGGAAGAAAATTGTAATCCCATTTATTTAGGAAAGAAAGGAGAAGGAAAATTGTGAATTGCAGACTAGTTAGTCTAATTTCAACGGCAGGGAATGTGCTAGAGTGAATTGCTGAAACGATCATAGAAAATAATTCATTTTCAAACATCTAATATGCTTGGCAAGTCTGTTGGAGTTGGAGTTTGTACTAGCAGCACACACAAAATGCTGGAGGAACTCAGCAGGCCAGGCACCATCTATGCAAAAAACAGTTGACATTTCGGGCTGAGACCATTTGGCAGGACTGGAGAAAAAATGCTGAGGAGTAGATTTAAAAGGTTGGGGTGGGGAGTGAGAAAACCACAAGGTGGTAGGTGAAACCGGGAGGGGGAAGGTTGAAATAAAGAGTTGGGAAGTTGATTGGTGAAAGAGATACAGGGCTGGAGAAGGGGGAGTCCGATAGGAGAGACCAGAAGGTCAGGAAGAAAGAAAAGTGGAGAGGAGCACCAGGGGGAGGCGATGGGCAGGCAAGGAGATAAGGTGAGAGAAGGGAAAGGGGATGGGGAATGGTGAAGGAGGGGTGGGGGCATTACCAGAAGTTCGAGAAATTGATGTTCATGTCATCAGACTGGAGGCTATCCAGACGGAATATAAGGTGTTGTTCCTCCAACCTGAGTGTGGGCTCATCACGGCAGCAGAGGAGGCCATGGATTGACATATCAGAGTGAGATTGGAAAATGGAATTAAAATGGTTGGCCACTGGGAGATCCCACTTCTTCTGGTGGACAAAGCATAGGTGAACATACCCCACCCACCCCCTTCACATCCCCATCCCCTTTTCCCTCCCTCACTTTATCTCCTTGCTTGTCAATCGCCTCCCTCTGTTGCTCCCCCACTCCTTTGCTTTCTTCCATGGCCTTCTAGTCTCTCCTATTGGACTCCCCCTTCTCCAGCCTTGCATCTCTTTCACCAATCAACTTCTGAGCTCCTTACTTCATCCCTCCCCCTCTTGGTTTCACTTATCACCTTGTGTTTCTCTCTCCCCTCCCCCATCTTCCAAATCTACTCCTCATCTTTTTTTCTCCAGTCTGCCGAAGGGTTTCGGCCCAAAACGTCGACTGTACTTTTTTCCATAGATTGTTCCTGGCCTGCTGATTTCCTCCAGCATTTTGTGTGTGTTGCTCGGATTTCCAGCATCTGCAGATTTTCTCCTGTTTGTGATTTGTAACTAGCAGGATAGACAAGAGTAACCTTGTGAATTTATGCATTTGGAAAATGTGATGACATCCACCTTGCTGAAAATGAGGGAAAATGGTCTATTTAAATAGTGAGAGAATAAGATGTGGAGCAAATAACTATAGATGGTGGAAATTCAAAAGTAAAATTGAAAATAATGGAAGCACCCAAGAAGTCAATCAGAATTTGTAGGAGAGAAATGGAATGAATATTTCGCAATTTATTGCTCCTGGTACGTTTGTGTACAGTGACTTTCATAACCTACCCCATTGAACTGAAGAATACAGACCGAGTAGATCATCCCAATTGTTGCAATAACTGTGAGGCACATCAAAAATCGAAAGGCATCTTGGTACAACTTGAAGTCTATTGGTTTCGGGTACAAAATAGACCGAACTAACTCTCCCTTGATAGTAGTAAAACCTGAAAAAGAAAAACTATTGCTTTTTTATGGATACAATTTGCAGAACAATCATGGGTGCAAGAAATAGCCTTTTCTTTTAATATGCACAGAATGTCATCGGCTTCAGAAATGTTTCTTTCCAGAATTATTAGTCATTACATGAAGCATTTCCTATTTTTAGGAATTTTCCATAGCAAATTAACTACTTGTCCTCTCCCAGATACTGACAATAATACTTATAAAACTTTTAAGATGTTAATAATAAGGCCTTAATGTTGATAATGGCTTGAGTACTACAGGGTCAGGATTATGTGAAAGCCTAACAAAGACCTACAGCAATATTATGGATTCTGAATACCACATCACTTGAAGGATATATTTGTCTTGGGGGATGTGTGCAGAATTTACTTATTAAAATGATACCTGGTTTCCAAAAGTTAAATTACAAACAGTGTTCAAGAAATTAAGGTTATACTTAAAACTTTGGTTTGGCCGCATTTGGAATCTTGTGTGAAATTCTGGTCACTTCATTACAGAAAGCGTATAAAAGAATTTACTAGGATGCTGCCTGGATTTGAGGGCATGAGCTATAAGGAGAGAAACCTGGGTTGTTTTCTAGGGAGTGTTTGTTTTCTCAGGAGCTTTCGAAGCTAAGATTATGTGAGACATTGATAGGGTAGGCAGACCTAACACAATCTTTTCCCTGGGATAGGAAAGTCAAATACTAAGGGACATGCATTTAGGCAGGTGTTCCCAACCTTTTTTTATGCCAAGGGGTCCGTGGACCCTAGGTAGGGTACCCCTGATTTAAGGTAAGGGGGGGGGAAGTGTAAAGGAAATGCGCAGGGCAAACTTTTACACAGTGAATGATAGGTGAATGAAATGAGCTGCCAGGAATGGTGGAAAAAGATACAATAGCGATAGTTAGGAGTCTTTTAAAGAGATACACACACTCTGTGACCACTTTATTAGTGACACATGTATGGTACACCTGTACTGTACATCTGTATACCTGCTCATTAATGCAGATATCTAATCAGCCAATCATGAGGCAGCAACTCAATGCATAAAAGTATGCAGACATGGTCAAGAGGTTCAGTCGTTGTTCAGACCAAACATCAGAACGGGTAAGAAATGTGATCCAAATGACTTTGACCATGGAATGTTTGTTGGTGCCAGTCCGGGTGGTTTGAGTATCTCAGAAACTGCTGATCTTCTGCGGTTTTTACACACAACGGTCTCTAGAGTTTACAGAGAATGATGTGAAAAACAACAGAAAAACATGCAGTGAACGTCAGTTCAGTGACAAAAGTTTTTTGTTAATGGGAGAGGTCAGACAGGTTCAAGCTGACAGGAAGGCGACAGTAACTCGAATGGTGTGCAGAAAAGCATCTCTGAATGCACAACATGTTGAATCTTGAAGTGGATGCGCTACAGTAGCAGGAGAACACAAACACACACACTGTGGCCACTTTATTAGATACAGGAGTTTGTAGTGAATTGGCTTTTTCCTGTTTCCATGTGCTGATATGAATTATTTCCAACTAAATTTTCTTCAATATTTAAAGGAAGAATCCACAATTTTGTCTTTTGCCTTTCTTTCTAATAATGCAGCTGAATCCATACTAGAAAATTGTTCAATCATGCCCTTATCTCTGAATAATATAACACATTGTCAGCTCATCAATAACCTCAGTATCCAATCTTAAACATGTATTGTGAGAGATTTTTATTTCTATCATCCAGGTGTTAAACATCACTTGCAAGAAGATCAGGAAGAAAACTCATGCAAATAGGATTGCTCACAGGACATAAAAATAAGTGGATTTTCCTTGTATCACTCCCTTCTGTTTTTGTCTACTACTTGATGATTGATACAAGGCTGATACAGATAAATATACAGTGTTCCTCATTTCCATAAATTCTGATGAGTGGATAAGTTTGTGTTCCACAACACATGGGACAATGTATAGTATTTTATGTTCTGACAGGTTGTAGTGAGTGGTCCATTCAGCAGAGAAGACCATTGGCTGTTAGCTACCGACATTAAAAGACCTGTTCATTGCCAGAGCGAAGAAAAGAGCTGAAAAGAATTACTGCTGACTCCATCCACATTAGCAATCACCTACTCACTAGATTACCATCTGTGAGACACGGCAAGTCTGTCCCCACCAGGACAACATGTCATCTCCAAAGCTTCTTTCCTGCAACTATCCAGCTTCTCAACAAAACTCACTTGGGTGTTAATACCCTAGCTGCCCCTGCACAACATCAGTTAAATGGACTTCCTGCTGTCCTTGTTCTACTGAATATTATTGAGTCTGTTCCTATGTTGACATTTATTTAAGTTTGATTATTGATGTTTGAGCATTCTGATTGTATTTGTTCAAGGTTGTTTGCACTATTGTCTTGTACATTGTTGGTTGCTATTGTGTTGTCTGTTATGATATCGTCCTGTGTTTTACACTTGGCATCGAACCGCAATCAATTCTGGCATGTTTCACATACTGGCAATATAGTGATTTTGATTTGAATCTGATCCGATAGGAGGCAGACCTGTTCGAAAGACAACAGCTTTTACGTCACTTTGTCCTACTGGCTTGGACTGTATAACTTGGGTCCCACAGAAAAGCATGTGGTGCTTGTGATCTTCACTGGAACTATTCCAACAACCAGCAGCAACTACATTTGATAATGGTGTCTTTGTAACAGGAATACTTTCACCTATGTGGAAAAACAGAAGATTAGATCAACAAATTGCATTAGTCAACAGTGATTGGTCTACATCAGCTACTAATTAATCCTAAGCTAATTTCAAAGTTATAAAATTGTTAGCAGAAGTAATGCCCAGAAGAACTGAGCTGAGACAGTAATATGATTAAATTTGTAAATTATTTTTCTGTGAAGCAATTGCTTGCAAGGTTGCTTATATCCCACATCTTATCAACTAAAGCAACACAAATTCCCCAACAAGAAAAAGAATGTAAAACCTCTATAGAGACAAATCTCTTCTGGGAATCAGGTGAAAGCTCAGAGATCCAACCCGCATATCACATGTATTATAAATTCTGTAATTAGCCGGGTTGCTTTGAGTTAACCCCAACCCCAAAGACCACAATTTTTAAAACTTCTCAGAATCAGAATCAGGTTTATTATCAGCGGCATGTGATGTGATTCTATAAAAGTGCTTGACTCACAGAAGAAAAATTGCCAACTTAACCACTTTGTTACATTACTGCTTCATTTTAACTGTCCTGGACCATAGGGCAAATGGTTAACAGTTACTCTCAAGGAATCTGAGGTAATTCCATTCAATGTTACATTGTTTCTCCATTATCCCGGGAAGAAGCATAGTATTTCATGCTGGAGTGAAAAAGACTGATTCTCACCTGTAAGCATGCTCTCATTCACAATGCAACCCCCCTGGATCAGTATGGAATCGCAGGATAATATTTGCTTATTGCCCGTCACTATAAAAACATCACCTGGTACCAGCTCACTGGAAGGCACTTCCTTATATCCTAGAAATGTAAGCAGCATCATGTAAACTATTTTTGATACATTGTTCATTTCCAAAAACGAGTAAGAAAAAAAAAACTAATTAGTCTTTTGGTGTCACCAGACCTGATAATAGACATCTGCATGTGAGGAAAAGGAAACGTCAGATATTAAAAATGGAAAAATAAGTCTGTGAAACCTATGAGAACTGTTTATGAGCTAGATCCATAGGATTAAAGTCAAGTACGTTTTGAACATTAATAAAGAAGTAACTAAATAAATTCCATGTTTTCGCCATTTATGACGCCACATCACCAATGGTTAATTTAAGTACATTGCTGAGCTACAGGGCAATGGACTGAGATACAGCTCCATCCTTTCTTTCCCTTGCAGTACATGGGTTCAAAGTCTTAAGACTTTAGTGTTGTACAGCAAAAATGGTTCAAAGTGAAATGTTTTTTTGAGAGTCTGGAAAAGAGGAAACTTAGCTGGCATGACATCTAGGAGATGGAGGGATCTCAGCTAAGTTTTGTCATCAGAACCACTTATGACCTCCTACCAAACCCCAGAACCTGAACCAGTGGTGAGGAGAAGACCCCACTTGCTCTCTTTGTCAAGCACCTGGATCACTAAGGCACATTTCAACAGGATGCACCACGAGCCTTACCCAGGGGCAGTACACTTGGCAGCATAACCAAGTTCTCAGACAGCTGGCATTAATCTTGCAACAGAGGCGAATCACCACAGATGCTCTCCCACAAACATCGGCAGGAAATGTCCACATCACACGATTTGTACCAGCAGGCCAACCTCCAGAGCACTATACAACATCAAAAGATGCAAGCATTCTGCAGGTTGCTTGGGATTGGAAAATGGACGTGAACTTGGAAAAAAAGCTTGTGTTTCCCCCAGACATTGCGGCTACAACACCCGGGCCAGACATAGTCCTGTGGTCCACACAGCCAAGCTGGCATATGTTGTGGAATTGACAATACCATGGGAAGATGGTGTCGAAGAAGCTTATGAGAGGAAGAAGACCAAGTACTCTGAACTGGCAACTGTAGCTGCCCAGAATGGCTGGAAGACCAAGATTTTCCCTGTAGAAGTGGGATGCAGGTGATTCGTTGCTACATCTACAACCAGTCTATTTAAGAAGATGGGGGGTGAGGGGTCACTCCCTCCAACAAGCTATCAAGTCCTTGTCAAATGCAGCAGAAGAAAGCAGCAATTGAATCTGGATTAAAAGGAAAGACAACAACTGGGCTGCAAGATGAAGACAGGAGGGTATGGAACTGAGGGGGGTGTATCTGGGACACCAGGTAGCACCGTTGAGCCCTCTGGAGATGTCGTGGGCTTATCAAAGGATCATCAAAGAAGGAGGGTGCCCACCTGATGACCCCGATGATGTACCTACCCTCCTTCCTTGTCACCACTCCAAACCCACTGCCAACATCGAGAGTGCCAACTCACCATAGGGATTGAAATATCAAGTCCTAGTAGCTCTACTGATCCATTCATTGGCATCATTTTGCAGAACACTTACACCCATAAATTATAATGAATTCAGAATCATCCTGTCATTAAATCATAGTGTTGATTGCAGCTTACAGCCTTTCACGGGGAGTTGCACTGGCATAAGCAAAAGAAGCAAGGTTTATTGGTTGGATCAAAAGTTCACTTAAATAAAAGCACAAGAATTGAGGAAATGTGTAAGACATGAGTGATGTATCATGAAGAAAAAGCTGAATGAATCATTGTTGGTAAAGGAAGTGCACAGACAAAAGTTCCAGCTATGAAATAGCAAAATATTGGCATAGAAAGTTGCTCACCTTCATTTTTTCTGCAGACAGTGACCATCATGTTATTGTGAGATTCCACAAGTCTGTACAATTTTATTGACTGCTGCAAACAGTAAAATAGCGTGATAATTTATTCCAACTCTTCCAATGGAAGCTGTTCCTTGCATAATTAATTAAGACAAATTTCAGAAGGTGAAATTAATGAAGGTTTAATGAAAAATGAAATATTCGTATCAGCTTTCAAATCAAAGATTTAAATATTATGGACAACTGTAATCATACGTAAGGCTGCTACACCATTGCTGAAAACAGAGTATCATGGAGAAGATAAATAATACTCTCTGAGTTAATGCTCACCTGTTGCACATTATGCACCGACAAAGCAAGAGAGATGAAAGACATAATTAAGACCGCAATTGAATATTCTGTGTAGTCCTCAGAAAGCCACAGACACACACTAAATAACTGAAAAGTATAAAATGGATTTAAGACCTATTAAAAAATGGAAAAGGGAAGGGTTAGTCATAAGTTATAAAATGCAAACAATGGCACAGTAAGTAAAGACAATAACATTTACCTCTTTACAAAGCAGTTTCCAGATTGGAGAAATCTGTATTTCAATTGCATTAGGTCCAAATATTAATCTCCTACATTAAACATTATAGAGTTATTACAGAGAATTCTGATCTCCATTACAGTAATATTTACCCAAAGAAATAATAATTATTCTATGTATCCACACAAACAGTAATACTTCTACATTTTTAATCGCTAAACTAAGCGATGTAATTATCAATGTGGCATACCTCCATTGTGGGAAAATAACCAATTCTCAGATTTACAGAGAATTGTAATAGATATTTGTCTATTAACAGTTGAGTAAAGAGAAACAGGAAATGCTGCAAATACAAAGCATGAAAGGCAATAAAAGATTCTGAATAACCTTTTGACAAGATCTGATAAAAATTAGAGATATAATAGGAATCAAGGCTACATAATCCTTGACATCCTATACAATGATAGGCCTTGTTGAATGAAGTGTAATTGAGTATTTTAACCACTTGCTATGAAATAATAACTGATGAACAACACCACTAGCCTTAAATAATTGATCTCTCATAGATTAATATTTGCCAGAATAGCATTTAAATACATCTTTTAAGAAAAGAAATATTATTCTGCTTTGTTTTGATATTAAACTTCTCCCTTTGCTTTTGCTCCTGAAAAATATTTACAGGGTTATAGTTTTAAAAATTTCTTATTTGACTGTGAAAAGGTTTTAATCTGATAGGCTGCTTAGTCATCTTAGTGACAACACCTTTGCTGAACATGATACATTGATAGCATCTGATGCAAGTCACATCAGGAAATGGAAACTGCATTTAACTTTTGTGGGCAGGTTTCTTGAAAGCCACAACAAAAATTGTCCCTAAAAACCTGCATTCATGGTGGTAGGATTTGGCATGCAATGCCAACCCAACATGAGTCCTTGTAATTGTTTTCAGGTCCAGATTCTGACATTAGTCTAGGTGAAAAGTACCTTTTGTGACACTTATTCTTGCACCACAGTGCACAAGGAGGAAATGGACTCTAGCATGTGCAGTATGTTGCTTTGACAATGCCTGATCCTATTCATGGCAATAAATATTTCAAAACTGCTTCAGATAATATTTGTCCCCATGTCCCACCATTTCTTCTGTTGTGTAGGTTGGAAGAAGTGGCAGCTTGTAAAAAGGTAGTGGCTACTGAGTTACTTCTAAATGCAGACCACAGCACATTTTCTACCCAGCCCACCTTGAAGGATAACATTGAGCTAGATTATTGGTAGACATAAACTCTCATTAGCCAAGTCAATGGGGAGAACTGTAGCCTAGATTTTTTGGCCCACCACATCTAGCCAAGATAATGTATTTACCAGAGGTTTTCTGCATAAGTAATGCCAAATTGTCCTGTACAAAGTTAGCATCAAGCTCGCAAGATCTGCAATTCAGCCTCACTTACTACTCAACCAGATACTTCCTCACAAACGGTCTACTTGTGAGATATTCAGGAGATCAAGTGAAAGTAATGGAAGAGACAGACACTTTTCTGATACATGGTGATTTTTGGATGAGGGGTCATAGCCTAACAATTAAAACAAAGCCTTTTAGGACTGACTTGGAAACAACACGAAGATGGGAAGCTTTGGAATTCATTTCTACAAATGGAAACTTAAGTGTATATATAAAATTGATACAATTTTTAACCAAAAAAAAGTTACAGGTTGAAATAGAAGTGTCTATGGTGTCTGATGACAGACTAACCATGATTTCACTGAATGTGGAGGAACAGAATAACTGGTGTAATTCTACGTTATGTCCCCATGCTGGAATGAAGAGCCTCTCGGTTTTTTTGCACTACCTTACTTTCCATTTTTCTATTTTCTATTTATGATTTATAATTTAAATTTTTAATATTTACTAAATTTTACTATTTTTAATATTTAATATTTATAATCCAGGAAGTGGGAAGCGCAGAATCAAATATCGCTGTGATGATTGTACGTTCTAATGTCAATTGTTTGGCGACAATAAAGTATAAAGTATAAAGTATTTATTGTCATCTTTTTTCAAAATATTAGATACCCTGTCCATGCACTACTTTTATGGACACAGAAGGAATTGTATTTGTTCAATGTCTGATTCCAACAGGGTTCCCATGGGAACAAAGATAAATCCCATAATTCACCAATCCTGAAATGCTTAAGGGTAAAAGTATAGCAAGTATAACTTAAAATAAAAGGGTTTTGAGTAACATTTCTGGATATATATGCAAACACAATATTGACAGGATTTAAATATGAAATTGCAAGCAAACTGAGCTACCTAGTCATAAAATCGAACAACCTATCGTTCGGCAAATATTTATACGCACAAGTTAGCAAAATATACTATCATGATAAATGATTGTTTTAATAACTACCTGGTAATTACTTCTGTGATACTTAATCCAGAGCCAAATTTATGATGAATATCAGCACAAGAATAACTCCCTTCCAGATCGCTGAATAAAATAATAAATTAATTAAAATAATCTGAAAATCTTCAAATTACCTCAGTTTGAGAAAGCCAGATAGATTGTAAAGACTTACTCAGGTCTAACAAATTGCTTTTCCTTAAAATCCCAGATGTACCTTATCTTCTGAATTTCCAAATACCGTACCTGTAAGGATCAGAGAAGAGAATAAAGGTATTTTGGAAAAAAGAGTAGTAGTTAAACAAATAAATACCATTACAAACATACTTAATTTGTTTCCATTTAAAATAAATCATTGCAAAAATATATTAATTAAATCAAATGCATTGGACAAACAAAAGATGATTGTGAAATTCAGCCTTTACTTTTAATTCCGGTTTCATGATAATTCTATGCAGCAATGATCTCTCGCCAGAAAGGACTGGACGTTGTGTACCACATGTTTTACCATGTGAGGACAAGTCTATCTGCTGTACTTTTTTCTTGGTCCAGGTTTTATATTCGTCCTAAGAAAGGAAGGATAAAACAGCACAATTACTCAATGTATCAGTTCATTGTGAAAATATCAGTATAATCTTGTAAAACTTGTTATCTTTGACATACTGTAATCTTGCACATCTTATTTTTAAGGTAACTCAGCTTTTTTTATTCTTACTTACTTCTCTTCTAATATTTGTATACCGGTGCACTTGTAATGCTACTGTGACACTGTAATCTTCTTTGGGATCAATAATCTCAATCTAATTGTCCACTCATACTCCTCCATAGGAAAAAAAAAGGCTAGCTCCCATTGCCTTTGGGACAGATTTGGAAAACATTTCCCAGAGAAGCTGCATCAAATCTGGTGCCTATCTTTGAAATATTCCCACAACCAATGAACTCCCTTTCAATGACTCTTTATCACATGTTCTCGTTATTTATTGCTATTTATTTATATTTGCATTTGCACAGTTTGTTGTCTTCTGTGCTCTGGTTGACCATTCATTGATTTGCTATAGTTAGTATTCTATAGATTTGTTGAGTATGTCCACAAGAAAATAAATCTCAGGGTTGTATATGGTGACATATAAGTACTTTGATAACATAATTTACTTTGAACTTTGAAAAGCTAGCAGCAAAAGAATTATAAGGCTATATTTACATTTATGAATAGATTCCACAGGCTTAGTAAGTATACTTCTGCTTTGTAATCAAAGGGATGGATTGCAGGCATCAAGTCAATTAGCCTATGCTATCAGAAGTTAGCTTTGAGCATTAGGTTGATGTCCAGCGGGGTTTGATGTGCTATAGGAAGGGTTAACTTGATTATAACATAGCGATGAGAAGGCTTACTGGTGATAAATACCATTTAGACAATTTGAAGGTGGCTCAGTAATTCTTCCAATGTTCGTGACCCAACAATCTGTGTTTAAGTCCCATTCCAGAGAATAATACATGGAGACATTAACTTTATTACAACCAACAGCTGGCTGTGCCTGTAGCTTTTGAGAAGAAAGCAAAAAAAATCAGTACAGGTTGGGGACCCCTTATCCAAAATGCTTGGGACTGGAAGTGTTTCAGATTTTGGATTTTGAAATATTTGCATTTAGATAATGAGGTAGCTTTGGGATGGGAACCTAAGTTGAAACACAAAACCTATTTACATTACATAAAAAGCTTAGAAATATACTCTAAGAGTATAATATTTTTAATAATTTTGTGCATGAAACAATGCTGTGTACATTGAACTATCAGAAAGGTAAGCTATCACTGCCTCAGCCGCCCAGGTGGACAGTCAGTGGCTGTTTGACATCGCTATTATTCATGGACTAGCAGTAAGCAATCTTTGTCTTACAATTGTTCATTACACAAATGCACTTAACAGTAAAAATGATTACATCCCATTAATATAATAAAAATATAATGTGTGCATGTTTGTCATGGTTACTTGAAAACAAAGCAAAACTGTTTAGAGACAGCATGCATGTGTTTACACTGTATGGCGTGCTTCTGAAATAGCTAATTTCCAAAATTGAAAAAGTATGTTCAATCCTTAATTACGAAACCAGCAAAGATGAACCATCTTACAGTGATTAAAAACTAACAAAACTAAAACTTGCGCTATAGCGATCTAATAACGTTATAAGCAATCAAAATTAGTGTACTTAAGTGATCATAGCATAATAGAGAAATTAACAATCTTAGTTGTCACCAAAAAAATATCCTTGGCTCACCCCTGGCTCTATCTAGACTAAACTCAACCTAAAGACAAAGCATAAATATTTAACTATATTCATTTGCTTCTACCACGCTCCAAACCACCCAAAATAAATGTGCAACACAAGTACAATACAGACAGACAGAATATGAATACATGGCTGCTACGGGGGTAACAAAAGCTGCACTGAATCATCTGTTTAATAACAGCAGGCTTTCAGTCTCCACCTACCATACTGTGTTTTGATTAAAAGGTTACAGTGCACTGTGTTTGTACAATGCCTTTTTGTTAGGTTTTATATAAGGTATAAAAACAAAAGTTTGAATTTAATTACAGGTAAACATAATAAACCTGAAAAAAATCAACATTTTATTTTTAACGCAATAATGACGCTGGTCATGTTACACTCAAACGTGGGCTTTTAGCTGAAGATGAAATTCAGATTTCATTCAAAAACAACATGTTTTGTGATTACCAAAGAAACATGATGATCTTCGCTGACAAAGGAAGATAAATACAGCACCAAACACTGCAACCACATCAGGCCTGAGAAACTAGAGGGAGAGGGTACATCATTGTTGGCATCATTGTGAGGAGGAACATCAGAAGCAGTTGAGGGACCTTGAGCAGGTGGTCTCGGGATGAGGAGACACTGTTCTGGATGTCTTTTCTAAATGTTTCTTCCAGTGTCGTCTGCCTCATTAACAAGAGTTTTGTCATAGCAATTTTCCTAAGGTATTATAAACTAGCATGATTTCTTGTTCTTGTTATAAATGCATGCAGCTCTAGCCCTTCAATTTCTTTACTGCTTTGTGATCAGCATACCCTTTATCACCACAAATCTTTAAGAAATGAATGCCATGCCTTGTGTTAAATTTCTGCAACCAGCCTTCTGAATATTCACAATTACCTTCAAATTTAAGATCATTCTGATAGATCTTTGCCTGTTTCACGATCAGTATACAGTTAAGTGGTATATATTAATTCCGACGATGACAAATCCACTCTTTCAATACACAGTCGAGATCTTCATTTTTCATGTAATGCAGTGTTTGTCTATTTTTCATTAACTTTTGTTCATTACTTACAGCATGGAACTTTGTGCTAAAGGACACCGTGCTGACACTTACGTACAGGTATGCTAATAATAATTTTTCAGCTTTATCCCTTCATCAACTTTATCCCTTTAAGTGCCAGCCAGCTTGCAATTTCTAGTCTTTCTCTCAAAGTCTTTGTTAGGGAGTATTCAGGAGTTATGCCAATATAGAGGATATTAATAAACAAGACCCAGTTTTAAAGTGCTTAATGTACAGTAAATTGTAAGCAATAATGGGTTTGAAGTTAAAACGGCACCATTGTGAATAACAGGCTGGCCCACAGTGGATGGGTGGTTGGGAGGATGGGGCTGGCTGCTAAGAGATATAGTTTGCAAGGTGAAGTGACTATAAGACATTCTCATATGCAAATGAAAGACAATGGGGTTATGTTAATTGGACTGAATTAAACTAAGCAATGTGAACTAAGTTATTTGTACCATTGTGCCTTGAGTTCAAGCTGCAAAACCAGACTGGTGGTATCAAACATGGTCGCACATACAGTTGTAATCAATAATGGGGACATGGGTGTACTCAGAGTCAGCCCTGACGGCATTAATTTTGGGTTCCCTGTCCCCAGAAGCTTTTAGATCATCTGTGTGAATTACCTTGTCTCAGCAAAGGTGTTTGAATATTCAGAGGCGTCTGCCACTGTAAATATGTAATTCAAAGGAAGCATTGTCAACCCAAATTTTGTGCAGAGTTCATTACGGAACTCTGTGCTATTCAAGGTTACCATGAGTGTTGTATAGGAAGGAGCCAAAGCGTCCCTATTGCCCATCCCACAATCTCTTTGACCCACTACAATCAGAATGAAGGTACAGGAGCATCAGGGCTAGGACTACCAGACTGGGTAACAGTTTCTTCCCCTAGGCTGTGATACTAACGACTACCCTGCCTCCAGCTAGGTCTCATCACTAGGACAGGGAGTTATTTATTGTTTACTGTGCCGTTTACAGATTACCTGTACTGTGACCTTTATATGCATTTTGAACTATATTTTATTTACCTTTTTGTGATAATATTTTGTTTTATGTGCTGAGTGTGATATATGTGTTGTGAATGCATCAGAGTCTGAAGAAATGTTGTTTCCATTGTCTGCATATATATGCAGTCAGATGACAATAAACTTGAACAGCAAATTTGGCATCTGCATGAAGTTGGAATCTATAATTCACTATAATTTCTTAACTTGTTCCAACACTAGCTTCCTCACAGTGGAGCATGAAGTTACATTAATTCCTGGCATCACCACTGTGGGATGCATTTTAATAATCTACACTAGGGTGAACTGGACGTTCGTCAGTAAACCTTCACCATTGAGAATGTAGATACTGTTCTCCAGCGAGCGCTTAATGGGAACAAAGGTGATACAATTGCAAGCTATTCTCATGAGTAGGTGCCTAACCTAAAGGGTGCATCATTGACTGCATGTTATTTGTTGCAATTACCTGCTGCATACATACAATAATAGCAATTGTATGCTTGATTGATTTGACACCATTATCATTGTCAAACAAAATGTAATAACACCAAACTAAACTATTGTGAAGGAAAAAGGTCTTGTAGACTGAGTTGCTCGTACTCCTGTTAGAAAGAGACAAGTCGTGAATGGGGCTTTGTGCAGATATGGTTTGAGGTGAGCAGGGGTGATGTTGTCCATTTAGCTCCTCAAGCCTGCTCCATTATTCAGTTAGATTCTGGCTGACATTTTACTTCAGCACCAATTTACTGTAATACCCCATATTATTTGAATCCCCTACTGTCTAAAAATCTAGGTAACTGTTTGGAATATAAGACCATAAGACCATAAGACAAAGGAGCAGAAGTAGGCCATTTGGCCCATCGAGTCTGCTCCACCATTTTATCATGAGCTGATCCATTTTCTCCTATTTAGTCCCACTCCCCTGCCTTCTCACCATAATCTTTGATACCCTGGCTACTCAGATACCTATCAATCTCTGCCTTAAATACACCCAATGACTTGGCCTCCACTGCTTCCCGTGGCAACAAATTCCATAGATTCACCACCCTCTGACTAAAAAAATTTCTTTGCATTTCTGTTCTGAAAGGGCACCCTTCAATCCTTAAGTCATGCCCTCTCGTACTAGACTCCCCCATCATGGGAAACAACTTTGCCACATTCACTCTGTCCATGCCTTTTAACATTGGAAATGTTTCTATGAGGTCTCCCCTCATTCTTCTGAACTCCAAGGAATACAGTCCAAGAGCGGACAAACGTTCCTCATATGTTAACCCTCTCATTCCCGGAATCATTCTAGTGAATCTTCTCTGTACCCTCTCCAACGTCAGCACATCCTTTCTTAAATAAGGAGACCAAAACTGCCCACAGTACTCCAAATGAGGTCTCACCAGCGCCTTATAGAGCCTCAACATCACATCCCTGCTCCTATACTCTATTCCTCTAGAAATGAATGCCAACATTGCATTCGCCTTCTTCACTACTGACTCAACCTGGAGGTTAACTTTAAGGGTATCCTGTACGAGGACTCCCAAGTCCTGTTGCATCTCAGAACTTTGAATTCTTTCCTCATTTAAATAATAGTCTGCCCGTTTATTTTTTCTGCCAAAGTGCATAACCATACACTTTCAAACATTGTACTTCATTTGCCACTTCTCTGCCCATTCTTCCAATCTATCCAAGTCTCTCTGCAGACTCTCCGTTTCCTCAGCACTACCGGCCCCTCCACCTATCTTTGTATCGTCAGCAAACTTAGCCACAAAGCCATCTATTCCATAATCTAAATCGTTGATGTACAATGTAAAAAGAAGCAGCCCCAACACTGATCCCTGCAGAACACCACTGGTAACCAGCAGCCAACCAGAATAGGATCCCTTTATTCCCACTCTCTGTTTCCTGCCAATCAGCCAACGCTCTATCCATGTATGTAACTTTCCCGTAACTCCATGGGCTCTTATCTTGTTAAGTAGCCTCATGCGTGGCACCTTGTCAAAGGCCTTCTGAAAATCCAGATATACAACATCCACTGCATCTCCCTTGTCTAGCCTACTGGTAATTTCCTCAAAAAATTGTAATAGGTTTGTCAGGCAGGATTTTTCTTTAAGGAATCCATGCTGCGTTCCACCTATCTTGTCATATACTTAGTGACTGATCCTCCACAATTCTCTTCCATGAGGAACTGCAAAGTTTCTCAACGTGCTTAAAGAAGTTTCTTCTTATTTTGTTCCAATGTTTTGCGGTTAGGACCTCTGGTTCTAGACACAGCACTCAAAGTGAAACCATGTTCCTGAATCTATTTTGTGCTATTTTGATGGGGCAGACTGGTTCTGCAGCCTGCAGTCACTGAATGACACAGCGCTAAATTGAACGGAATTGAACTAAACTGAACGTTCCCAGACTGTTTCAATGACTCTGTAATGAGTTATATTCTGTGTTTTTCACTTGTTTTTTGCTGTTTGTGCAATTTGTTCTTTTTTTGCACACGTTGGGTGTTTGATGTTTTCTTTGAACGGGTTCCATGGTGCTTCTTTGTTTCATGACTGTCTGTGGGAAGATGGATCCCAGGGTTGTGCACTGCATGCATACTTTGATAATAAGTGCATTTTGAACCTTTAAAATTCTGGCAAATACTTGCTGCCCTCCCTGTTTGGCAAGTAAATCCTTTCTTGAATTGGGAGACCAGGGCGCAATCTTCCAGATATGCTCTCACCAAGTCCCATATAAAACAGAATTGCTTTTCCCTTTTCCTACACAGGTCACGATATTGATTGCCTTCCTAATTTCTCGCTCTATCTGCGTACTATCATTCCATGATTTATTTTTAAGGTTACCTAGGTCATCTTTTAGTCTTTCAACATTTAAAAAGTACTCTAAATCTCTATTTTCTCTATTTCTCATATTCCTCTACATTATTTTCAAGCAGCCGTGCCCTCATTCTTTCTCAGAGGCAGCCCATATGCTCCTGATACTGCACTGTTTGCTCCACACTATTCTCACTGTCTTCAAGCCATCAAGAAAATTGCATATCTTATGCTAGCCTCCTCAAACAAATCATTGAGATCGAAGGTCTACAGTGGACAAATTGAATTGCTCCCTGTAGTACCCAATAATTCTCAGCTTCCCAAAAGGCTTTATTAGACAGGGCATAAAGGGTTACAGGGAGATGGCAGGAGATTTGGACCAAGAGGGAAATGATCAGTTATGATAAAGTGCCGGAGCAGGCTCGATGGATTAAGTGGCCTAATTCTGCTCCTATATTTTATGGTCTTAAAACAAAATGAAATATTTATTCCGGTCCTTCTGGGCCCATGTACGGCAGCTGATGGCTCAAGGACATGAGATGACACAGGCAGGAGCCTGGAAATGGCATTGGAAGTCAGGTTCTTTTTAGGTGCAGCCTCTGCAGTATTCTTCTAAATCTTTAGGTGGTGTTGCAATGGATTGCTCCTTCTAAGCAGTCGTAACTATTTGGGAAAGTTCTTGGCTAGCCCCAATAGCTGCTAAAAGATTTACATGATAATCGGCTTATCTATATCAATGACTATGGAAGAGGTAAATATGGATGAGCCTTGGTGAAAGGTCAGCCCAAAATGTTGACTGTTTGTTCCCCTCCGGAGATGTGCCTGATCTGCTGAATTCCCACAGCATTGTGCGTTATGTGTTACTCTGGATTTCTAGCATCTGCAGAATTTCTTGTGTTTTTGTGGGACAGCTGACCGTCTTCCCAAATACAGAAAACCGTGTAATATGCAGGATTGTTGGCTGCTCTGCCTGTCAGTGTTCTGCCCTATAATGACTGTCCTACAGGTATTATTTGATATCTTGCTCTGCTTTTTATGAGGCAAGATGGCACCAGAAACAACGTGACCAACAGCAATGTCCTAAAGACAGTACCTGAATCTACTTTTACCCCTTCTTTCAAATATGATTTTACTGCAATTGGAACCTGTGAGATACATTTTGATGGTGCACTTTTGGGCCGATTGAGCGATCTGGTGCTTTTCTGTCTCCGAGGGAGATCGATGAGGTTTGGAGTGGACTGTGTGGCCTGAAGGCTTGGAAGCCGGAGATAGGGCTGCAAGCCCATGATCAACTCCATTGCTTCTCTCCAATTGAGATGCCGAGGGCGCGAGCTGATGTTCGTCTCCAGTGCTTCCCTGCAATTGAGGCATTGAGCAAGATTGAAGTCAATGGAGACAAGAGCAGAGGACGGGTGGCTGTTTGGCAGCACCTGCCTGTGTTTGGCCAGTCTTGCTCTTGCTAGCTAGTGTCAGAGGAAAGCACATTCCATGCTGCAAGGATTGATTGGACAAGGTGTAGACTCATTTTGGAGGACGCTGAGGTTCATGGTGCATGTATTTCTGGATTCTGGTTGCTCTTTGTTTTTGCTATTTTTGTGTGTGGTTAGATCGGGTGTTAATTATGGATTGAGGTGCTTCAGCGAAGAATGACTCTGCACGCAGCCTGCATGTCGAGCAGCATGGCGCTGAACGGAACTAAACTGAATACGACTGGACTTGGACTCCTGCTTTGATGTTTGATATTCTATATGCTGTTCACCTTCTGTTCTTTGTGCAACCTGTTCTTTCTTCACACGTTAGATGTTTGACGTTTTCTTGAATGGGTTCCATGGTATTTTTCGGTTTGTGGCTGCCTGTGGAAGGATGAATCTAGGAATTGCATTCTGTATACATACCCTGATAATAAATGCACTTTGAGTCGTTGAAGGTTTTGAACTTTTTTTGTGCCAATTCTATTCCCTGGCTACACCCTGGTTTTCCTTCTCCACTGTGTAGTGGCATGAACTGCTTCCAGAAAGAACTATCCTAAGTAACGTCATTCTGCAGTAGTTACACTTAATGATTACAGAAATAAGCATTACCTTTCCCAGAACCAAATACTTAATTCACTAGTTTTAAATTCTCCAGTAAGATGCTCTAATGAATTCAGCATGCAGTATTCATGTAATAAAACCTCAATCGATCTACATTCAACTGTCTAATAACAAAACCAGTGAAAGCACTAGAGCATATATAACGATGGAGACATTAATAATGATCTTTCAAGAATCAATAGATTCTGGCATGGTTCTGGAGGACTGGAAAATTGCAAATGTCAATCCACTCTTCAAGAAAGACAAAAGAAAGGAAGTTTTCCGCCAGTTAGCCTGACCTTGGTGGTTGGGAAGATGTTGGAGTCATTCGTTAAAGATGTGGTTTTGGGGTACTTAGAGGCACATGATAAATTAGGCCAAATTTAGTATGGCCTCCTTTCAGAAAATCAAGCTTGACAAATCTGTTGGAATTCTTTGAGGAAATAACAATCAGGTTAGGCCAAGGAGAATCAATGGATATTATGTACTTGGATTTTCAGAAGGCCTTTGACAGGGTACAGCACATGAGGCTGCTCAACAAGATAAGAGCCCATGGTATTACAGGAAAAATACAAACATGGATAGAGCTTTGGCTGATTGCCGAATGTTGAAAGGCCTAGATAGAGTGGATGTGGAGAGGATGTTTCCAATGTTGGGTGAGTCTAAGACCAGAGGGCCCAGCCCCAGACTAGAAGGATGTCCATTTAGAATGGAGATGAGGTGGAATTTCTTTAGCCAGATAGTGGTAAATCTGTGGACTATGTTGTCACATTTGGGGGCCAGATCATTGGGTATAGTTAAGGCAGAGGTTGATTTAGTTTCTTGATTAGTCAGAGTGTGAAAGGTTATTGGGAGAAGGCAGGAAAATGGGATTGAGTGGGAAATGGATCGGACATGATAAAATGGTGGAGCAGACTTGATGGGCAGAATGGACTAATATCTGATGGTCAACTGGAAAAAGGATAAGTTTGATGATATCAGAAGGTATCTGGCAGGCATATGTTGTTTTCTGGCACAGATGCTTGGTAAGTGGGAGGCCTTCAAATAAGAGTACAGAATCTGCACATTCCTGTTAGAGTAAAAGGCAAAACTAACAGATATAGGGAAGCTTGTTTATTGAAGCCTTGGAAAATTAAAAAAAAGCAGGAGGCACACATCAGATACAGGCAGTTAGAATCTTCCTCACTGTCAAGCGGTATAGCTGACAGCGAGGAAGGCTATCAAAACTAGCAAAGTGATCTGGACTAGGTAGGAAAATGGAATGAAAAATATAAGATGGAATTTAAACCAGAAAAGTGTGAGGAGTTGCACTCTGAAAGAACAAACCAGTGTAAGACTTGCACAGTTACTGATTGGGTACTTAGGTTTGCAATAAAACAAAGGGACCTGGGAATACAGATCCATAATTCCTTGAAAGTGGCATGACAGGCAGATAAGGTCTTAAAGAGGGCTTTAGACACATTGGCCTTCATAGATCAGGGCACTGAGTACACAAATTGGGGTGTTATGTTGAAGCTGTATGAGACGTTGGTGAGGCCACATTCAAAGTCTTGTGTGCAGTTCTGGTTACCTACCTATTGAAAAGATATCAATAAGCTTGAAAGAGTGCAGAGAACATTTACATAGATGGTTGCTGTGGATTGAGCACCACAGTTATCGGTACCCCTGTAACTCGGGACCACAATCTATCCCGAGTTACAGGGATAGATTGAAGCTTCATTCCCAGAAGTGCAAGAAAATGAGAGGAGATCTTATAGAGGTATACAAAATTATGAGGGGTATTGATACGGTGTACGCTAGCTTTTTCAACTCAGGGTGGGTGAGACCAGAACTACAAGCCATAAGTTTAGGATAAAAGATGAAATATTTAAGGAGACACTGAAGGTGGTGTAAGTGTAGAAAGAGCTGCTAGTGGAAGTGGTGGCTGCTGATTCTATTCTAACATTGAAGAGAAGTTTGGGTAGGTATATAGATGAGAGAGGTCTTGGAGGGCTACATGCAGATAGATGGGATGGGAACAGGTTATCTTATGTGGGACAAGGCAGAAAACCAGGCTGACACACACTAGATGGGCAAAAGGGCCTGATTCAGAGCTGATTTGTTCTATGGCTCTAGTGTAGAATTGATGTCATTGGGTGCTTAATGCAGACCTTGATGGGGCCAAATGACTCATTTCCATGTAGAGTGACTTCATGAAAATGAACTGGAACACAGACAGTTATACAAAAAGAATTGCTAGCCAGTTCTTGGAGTTGGGATGTTTCCCCTGTGAAAATGTGGCACTCCAATAAAGTTGGAGTGAGATGTAATGACCAATAATGGGATAAAAAAGCTCAAATATTGAGTTCTATATTCACTGAACAGCAGCAACATCAGTTCTACTCAAAAAAAATTCTTGTTCCATTTTTAAAGACTGCTGTAAGGACTCTCAGATAATGGTCAACCTCTTCTTTGTGGGCTGCTTCAGTATTGCAAATAGAGTCATTAAAATGGCTTCAAGATAATGGTTAATGCGAAAAATTTAGAAATGATCAATTTACAGTTCCTTTGAATTGCACAACTTCAAAATGTTTGAAACAGACAAGCTTTCAATTTATGGTGTGGCGTTGCATTAGTTCTGAATAAATTGGAGGTTTATTTTGGCTGCTGGTGCATTTCAACTTCACAAACTTCAAATCTGAGTGAGGAGTAAATAGAAAATAATGGTGTGGTGGTGTGGCGCTGTAGTTAATCAGCCTGATCTGGAACAGAGGAATGCCAAACACACCTTTGCACCACTTGGGAAAAGTATCACCTATCACTTCTTTTTCAGCTGATTTTTATTTCTTTGGCATTAGGTTTACCAAATGATATGACATGCAAAATTTGCTTGTGGTAAGATTTTCATTTTTGCTAGTACAAAAATAACATTTACTCAAATGTGCCATTTACATTCTCCAAGCCCAATTCTCTAGAAACCATGCAATTTAGAGAACTAACACTCAAGTGGTATCTTTTGTCCCTGTTGATATTGCCAGTAACCTCAGATACAAGCTTATATGTGTGCCTGAACTGCTTTGTCAGCTGAGGTCAGGGTCAGAGTGAGAGCTTTCCAATCTTATCACCATTCCAGGCTGCCGCTGCAAATTGTGACAGAGAACTGCTTTAACTGCAAAGAAAAAGCAAGCAGCAAATTCTAGGCTAAGATGTACAAATTAAATACCACTTCATTAAAATAGGGGTGAGACTTACAGTAGTTCTCAGGAGGACAATATCAGCTTCTTGCAGAGGGCATGGAACATATTTGGCCCAGACGTTCCACTCAGGTCTCCAGTAAAACAGAAGGAGCAGAAACCCACAGGACAAGATACTTCCCAGTATACACAGAGCTTTGCGGCAGCAGCAGCTCTTGTAACCAAATACTTCCTTTATAGAATGGGAAATACAATATTCAATTAAACTGTTAGTACAAGAACAGGGCATGAAAATGTAATACATATTAATGAACCTCTTCACATAATGATTGTGGTGATATGACATGTCAGAACGTGATTGGAGAGAGTTCTGAGTATGCACAGAAATGATAGAATGATCAAGAACTTGGTACTGTAAAAACGTGATTTGGTTGTTGCTGTAAATTAAAGTTCTATTTCTTCCAGAACATAATTCTTTATTAGTAACCCACGGTACGTATAAATATAAAGAAAACAACATGGTCTCAGAAGTTGGTCTAGAGGAATAATACGTTTCCTAACACAGGAGAATGGAAGATAAAAAAGAGTTCGAACTGTTTTGGTGTTGCTAACAGTTTTACAAATGTAAAGTCTGCAGCCTCCACCGACACTTCAGTTGTCTGGGAACGTAGCTGAGAACTGGAGAAAATTTAAGCAATGTTTTGAATTATATTTATCAGTGATCGATGCTGATAGAAAACTGGAAAAAATGAAAGCCGTGCTTCTATTCCATGTAATAGGTGACAACACAATTGAGGTATATAATCATTTTATTTTTGAAAATGGAGATAATTTAAAGTTGGAATTCATAATGGACAAATTTGAAGCATTTTGTATACCGAAGTGTAATGTGACGTATGAGTGGCATAGATTTTTTACATGTGCGCAGAGAGCTAGTGAAACAATTGATCAATATGTTACTGAGTTGAGACACCAGAGTAAAACATGCCAGTTTGGAGAACTGACAGACTCTCTCATTAAAGACAGAATTGGTTGTGGCATTTGGGATAATGGCCTGAGAGAAAAACTGTTAAGAGAACAAGACTTAGACTTGGAAAAAGCTTTGATGCTCTGAAAAGCTTCAGAAATCATGACGTCACAGGCTAAAGACCTTTTCATTGAGAGCTGCAATGTAGACGCTGGGAAAAAGTGTGAACATATTAGAAAAAATAATAAAATGATAACAAAAGCAACAGAGAGCAAGACGTCATCTGAGAGAAAAAAGCTATGTGATTGCTGTGGGCAGCAGCATCACCAAAATAGTGTCCAGTGTATGGGAAAATGTGCAAAGACTGCAGTAAGAGTATTCATTTTTCATGCTGTTGCAGAAGTAGGAAAAAAAGAAAACAAGTAAATGCAGTGCTTGAAAATGAACTTGAGGTGTTTTATATAGATGTGCTTTGTGGAAACAAACAAAGTAAGAATGACTGGATTATTCCATTGCAAGTGAACAAAAACAATATTCTGTTTAAACTTGATACTAGAGCATAAGTAAATGTTCTTGCAGAATCTGAGTTTAATGCATTAAAGCCAAAACCAAAGTTACATAAGACAAATATAAAAGTGACTGGGTATTCAGGTGCAGACATTCCAGTTAAGGGAACATGTGTGGCAAAAGTATCACACAAAAATATTGTGCACAAGCTTTAATTTGTGGTGGTGCCAAGGAATGTACAGTCAATACTGGGTTTATCTTCCTGTGAGTGACTGAATTTGGTGAAAAGAGTCTTAGTCCTGGCCAGTGACACAAGGTCAGAATATGGTGACTTGTTGAAAGTGTATGAGGACTTGCTCAAGGGGCTTGGTTGTCTTCCAGGAGAGCACACGATTAAAATCGACAATACAGTGCAATCCGTAGTACATCCATGTAGAAAGTACCTTTTGCATTATGTCATCAACTGAAAACAGAGCTTGACAGAATGGAACGGCTAGGAGTCATAAAAAAAATTAATGAACCAACTGAATGGGTCAATTCGCTTGCCATTGTTGATAAGAAAAATGGAAAACTGAAGATTCGCTTAGATCCAAGAGACTTGAATCGAGGCATTAAAAGAGAGCATTTCAAATTGCTTACTCGTGAAGAAATTATGTCACAGTTTGCTAATGCAAAGTACCTCAGTAAATTAGATGCATCCTCTGGATTCTGGCAACTTAAACTAGAGGAATTGAGTTCAAAGTTGTGTACCTTTAACACTCCTTTTGCCAGATACTGTTTTCTTCGGCTTCCATTTAAAATTGAATCAGCTCCTGAAGCGTACCATAAACCATTCACATGCTATATGAGCACATTGAGGGCGTGGATACTTCTAAGGACAATATTATTGTTTGGGGATCATTTAAACAAGAGCATATTGCAAGACTCAGACAAGTCTTTGAGGCAACACGCAAGGCAAACCTGAAGTTGAATAAAGACAAATGTCAGCTAGGAGTGACTGAACTTAACTTTGTGAGTGATATCATCAGCAATGAGGGTGTGCGTCCTGATCCATTGAAGGTTTCTGCTATTGAGAACATGTCAAGACCACAATGTAAAAAGGATGTTCAAAGGTTTATGGGAATGGTCAACTACATGGGAAAATTCATACCCAATCTTTCGGAACAGCTTGCTCCATTGAGGCAGCTAACAGAAAAGGAAAACAAATGGAGCTGGAATCATGAACAGGAGAAGGCATGGCAAAATATCAAGAAATTGCTCACTAAAGAACCCGTGTTGAAATTCTATGATGCTGAGAGACCCATCAAGATCTCATGTGATGCATCTCAAGCAGGCTTAGGGGCCATATTACTCCAGAAACATGATCAGGAATGGCTAACAGTGGCATATGTATCTCATTCATTATCTGATCCAGAAACAAGGTATGACCAAATTGAAAAAGAATTGCTCAGCATTATGTTTGCTTGCGAGAGATTTCATCAGTTTGTGTCAGGGCAATCTATTGATGTTGAAACTGATCATAAGCCTCTGATTGCATTGTTTCGCAAACCTTTAATTGACTGTCCTTTGAGAATTCAGTGAATGATGATCAAATTGCAAAGATATGCGTTGAATGTGTCATACACACCTGGAATATTCATGTACACGGCTGTCACACTTTCCAGAGCTGTGGATCCAACAACAAAAGACAGTCATGGGGACGCTGTTGATGTTCAGGCATTTGTTGATATGATCATAGAGACTGTACCTGTTTCTGCTGAAAAGTTGGAACTGCTGCGTATTGAGAAAGAGAAGGACAAAATTCTCAGTCAGGTAATACAAGTGGTGATGGATGGATGGCCAGATAATAGGCATGACTGTACCTCAGAAGTACAAGAATATTGGAACCACAGATCAGAACTTTCTGTTGTGGATGGGATATTGTACAAAGGCAGCAGAATTGTGATTCCTAAAAGTCTCTGAAAAGAAATGCTGGGGAAGATTCATGAAGACCACCTCGGTATTGAAAAATGTAAGAGAAGGGCACAGGAAGTGATGTTTTGGCCCAGGATGAATCAAGAAATTGCAGAATTGGTGTCTTCTTTTCAAATATGCCTTAAATACCAACCTAGCAACCGTAAGGAGCCACTTATCAGAAGGTAGGCGTTGATCTTTTTGTAACTGACAACAAAAATTATCTATTAATAACAGATTACCACTCATTGTATCCTGAAGTGTGTGGTCTGAGCAGAACAAATGCAGAGAATGTAATTACATGCATTAAATCAGTTTTTTCCAGGCATAGTGTACCTGATGAAGTTTTCACAGACAATGGTCCACAATTCAATGGTGAATGCATGAGACATTTTGCTCATGAATGAGGCTTTGTTCATACAACATCTAGTCCATTTTCCCCTCAGTCCAATGGATTAGTTGAGAAGTCAGTAGGAATTATCAAGAAACTGATGTACAAAGCAAAAGATAGTGGAGGTGATTTTTATAAAGTTTTGTTAGTCTATTGTGGTATTCCACTTGAATGTGGATTTTCACCTGCTTAGCTGTTGATGGGAAGCCATTTGAGATCCAATCTGCCAATAGATGAGAGCCTTCTGAGAACAGATGGAGGTGAACAAGTGAAAAGATGGAAAGATAAACACAAAGCAAAGCAGAAAATATACTTTGACAGATGTTCTCGTCCATTACCTGAACTACGCCAAGGAGATGAAGTAAGGACATAAGACAAAATGAACACATGGACACAGAAAGCTACAGTACTTGAAGAAGTAAACCCAGATCATACATGGTCCAAACAGAAGAAGGAGCAGTATTACGAAGAAATCACAAAGACCTCAAGAAAGAGCCAACTTCAGAGTTTCAGTTAACTGATGCAGACCAGACAAAACATGGAAATAACAACGAAACACAAGAACTGTGTGAACCACTTAGAAGGTCTACTCGTGTTCGTAAACCCCCAGAGAGACTGATAGAGACATGTTAAATTACGCATTTGCTTTGGTCAATGTTGCTAATTGATTTTCTTTTTAAGGAAAGGAAGATGTGGTGATATGATGTGTCAGAATGTGATTGGAGAGAGTTCTGAACATGCGCAGAAATGATAGAATGATCGAGAACGTGGAACTGTAAAAACGTGCTTTGGTTGTTGCTGTAAGTAAAAGTTCTGTTTCTTCCAGAACATGATCCTTTATTAGTAACCCACAGTACGTATAAATATAAAGAACACAACAATGGTTACAGTAAATTGTATATGTTGCTGATTTACAATGATGGAATGATTTCAGTATTCATAAACACAAGAGATTCTGCAGATGCTGGAAATCCAGAGCAACACACACAAAATGTTGTAGGAACTCAGCAGGTCAGGCAGCATCATTGGAAATGAATGAACAGTCGACATTTCGGGCCGAGACTTTTCTTCAGAACTGGAAGGGAAGCGGGAAGGGGGAAGACGCCAGAATAAAAGGTGGGAGGAGGGGAAGGAGGACCAGCAAGAAGGTGATAGGTAAAGCCAGGTGGGTGGGAATGTTAAAGGAATGGAGAAGAAGGAATCTGATGGGAGAAAGGCAAGAAGGAGGGACACCAGATGGAGCGAAGTGCTCAACAAGGCAGTCCCCCAATTTACGGCGGATCTCACCAAAGTAAAGAAGGCCACATTGGGAGCACTGGATACAATAGACGACTCCAACAGATTTGCAGGTGAAGTGTTGCCTCACCTAGAAAGCCCTGAATGCCTGAATGGAAGTGAGGAAGGAGGTGAATGGGCGGGTGTAGCATTCCTGTTGCTTGCTGGGATATGTGCCAGAACGAGAGATTGGAGGTGGGGGAGAGGGAAAAATGGACAAAAGAATCATGGAAGGAGCGAGCCCTGCAGAAGGCAGTGAGTTTGGGGGGTGGGGGGAGAGTTAAAGATGTGTTTGGTGGCTTGATCCCATTGAAGATGGCGGAAGTAATGGTGGCAGGATTCATGCCATTCATGCAGCCTACAACATGTTCTTTTACAATTGAAGATAAGTTATGTTTAAGTTGGTTATATACTTAAAACAATGGGGCAGCACAGTGGCTTAGTGGTTCGTGTAAAGCTTTATAGTGAGAGTGATCCAGGTTCGAATCCTACCCAGGTCTGTATATTCTCCCCGTGACCATGTGGGTTTCCTCTGGATGCAATGGTCTCATCCCACATCCCACAGACATATGGGTTAGTAAGTTGATTGGTCGCACGGTTGGAATTGGGCAGTGCAGGTTCATTGGACCAGAAGTAAATAATTAAAATAAATGAATTACTATAAATGAGTTTAATCTTCAAATCAACTGGAACTCAACAGCTACCAAAGAAAATTTACAGATTCCTTTGATCTGTACTTCACTGCATGAAAGAGTGCTTTCAGCACTTAGAGACATAGAATATAAAGAAATACAGGATAGAAACAGGCCCATTGGCCCACCAATCATCTGCCATCCATTTAAACTGATGCTACATTAACTCATCCTTGTAACAAGATAAATGATCTGTGAACTATAAGAATGCAATCTATATTTTTAAACTGTTGCTAATATCATGGAAACCTCATTAATTTAGAAATTATTTGAAAGGTTGCACATAGATAAAGTCATAATGCAGAAAATAACAACTTAATCTACAATCAATCATGAAGCACTCCTCTGGATGTAATGTGAACATAATACATGGCTAAGTTTTAGACTTGTTCTGATAGAAGGTCCTTTAATATTTACATTCAACACCCCAGTATTTAAAATAGATCTGTCTGAAGGTTATTGTAAACTGTAATAACAATTCTGCAATAAAATGAAAATATCAAAGAAAATCTCGATTTTAACTGGTAGGAAAATTATGTATCCAGCATTCCAGAGCAGTGATTTTTTAAAAAAATTTCTCCCCCCCCCCGATTTTTTTAATCCTCAGAATTGGAATGCATAAAATAGTACCAATTACTTTGCAGAACACATTATTTGTCTATTGGTAACATACATAAGTTGTTCCATTAAAATGGACTCTAGAGAATTGGCTGTATCATTTTCAGAATATATTCAGACAGTAATTTAGCAGGTTAAATACTGTATATAAACACAACCTGCAGGACGACACATAAAACAGAATGTGAAACATTTTATTTCCCACCAACAATCATAACCAAAAGCCACTGAACTGGACTTTCAGTGGCTTTCAGAAGAAAAGGGAATTACAAAAACCCTAAAGTATCTCTGAAAGCCATGAACTACGTAACCAATACACATAATTTATACATACAAATAAATGTACTTTGATTTGATAATGAACCCATTACCTCTCTCCTGTTTTCTTTTTTTAATCTCTTCCGGTACTACTTATTTAAATTATTTTTCAAATACATTTCTTGTTGTAATTTATAGTTTTTTTATTATGTTTTGCAATGTACTGCTGCCACAAAACAAGTTTCATGACATATGCCAGTGATATTAAATCTGATTCTGATAACAAAATGATTGAGGTGGTTAAATAATATAATCAAATCAAAGCTGAAAAAGAAAATCCTCTGTGAAAGAGAATTAAAAATGTGCTTCTACTTGACATTAGAAAGCTACAGATATTTTGATTATGAAACAGTCAAAATATAAATGTTGCATCACTATAATCAAATTAATCATAAAATTTAATGGCAAATAAATTTCTCAGACACCTGTTGTCTCTCAACAAAGTACTTTTTCTTAAATAGTTATCCTCTGCTTATTATTTTTAACAACAAAATATTATACCTCATCTGATTGACAAGTGCAAGAAAATATACTTTATATACTGTATGCGTGCATAAGTTTTCTACAAACATTAAATGCCACAAATCTAGTGGAATCACCGGTGAGCAGGAACTACATAGAAAAAGGTAACAGGATTACTTGCCAAGTTAATGCCAGTATAACTCATTTGGGTAAATTACATGAAAGTAAGGAGGACTTGTGTTATATAGGTCCTCTCAGGGACATTGTAAACATCTTCTCCATTATTACACACAAAAAATGCTGGTGAACACAGCAGGTCAGGCAGCATCTATAGGATGAGGTACAGTCGACGTTTCGGGCCGAGACCCTTCATCAGGACTAACTGAAAGAAGAGCTAGTAAGAGATTTGAAAGTGGGAGGGGGAGGGGAGATCCAAAATGATAGGAGAAGACAGGAGGGGGAGGGATGGAGCTAAGAGCTGGAAAGTTGATTGGCAAAAGGGATATGAGGCTGGAGAAGGGAGAGGATCATGGGATGAGAGGCCTAGGGAGAAAGAAAAGGGGAGGGAAGCCCAGAGGATGAGGAAGGAGTGTAATGAGAGGGAGAGAGGGAGAAAAAAATTAATAATCATAATAAATAAATAACTAACGGATGGGATACGAAGGGGAGATGGGGCATTAACGTAAGTTAGAGCAGGCAATGTTCATGTCATCATGCCAGCTCTTGGCTCCATCCCTCCCCCTCCTATTATTTCGGATCTCCCCCTCCCCCTCCCACTTTCAAATCTCTATCTCTTCTTTCAGTTAGTCCTGACGAAGGGTCTCGGCCCGAAACGTCGACTGTACCTCTTCCTATAGATGCTGCCTGGCCTGCTGCGTTCACCAGCATTTTTTGTGTGTGTTGTTTGAATTTCCAGCATCTGCAGATTTCCTCATGTTTGCGTTCTCCACTATTATAAATGTCAAACAGAATAGCAGTGACTTGTCCTGGAGATAAAATCAGTGATACCCTATGTAGAGTAACTTTCTGTAAATCAATTTTAGTAATGCTTATTTACAGATGAAGCTGCCCAAAGTGGAGGAAGAATAAGGTTTTGTTCGTTGGATTATCTCTTCAGATAAATAATTCAGGGATTGGACTGAAATGGCACAAACACCAATTTCAAATGGTGTAGTGAAATATTGTTACAAGTCTTTCCTTCACATGATTTCAAATATTTTAACAATTAGATGTAAATGGATAAGTAAACAGCTCAATCGTAAATACAACCTAAGTGATGTTTAACAGTTGAAAGGCCTGTCATGCATTATTATATAAACACAGCTGTGTTATCACTACCAAATATGATTAGGCTATGGTTCAGATTTATATTAAACGTTTATAGGAGTAGTGAAGACACTATGATTTCTGGAAAGTAAAGAACATATTGATTTAGAAGGGCAAAAATATTGCAGCCTACATGACCTGAAGCCACAAAAATTACTGTACCATATATCCCGTCAGACCAGCTAGCACACCAGCTCTTACAGGAATGGACTAATTTATCATTATCCATTATTCCTAACATCAGTTCAGTCATGAGTTCACTGTCTGGGCATGAGGCATGGAATCCTTACATATTTTCCCTTGCACAGTGCATCAACAGAGAGTGTAAAATTAGAGAGTGCAACTACCTGTATTGGTGGGCCCAGGGCTGGGAGATAATGGGAATATGGATGTCAGATTGAGGACTGGGAATGGTGAATGGGACAGTGGATTAAAGCCAGTGTCAGTAATTGGGAATGTGGTTAGGTTCTAAAGGAATGATCAGACTGTCCTTTCAGATCTGTTGGAGTGATCAGGGTAATTATCAGGGTTGTAATATGGATAAGGAAATAATAATTCTTGGTTCAGAGCCTGATGGAGTATTTGAGCTTGGGGTATGGAGCTTTGGAAGTGGGATACAATTCTGTGTCTGGAGAAAGGCTCACGCTCATAGTTCACTGTGTGAGGGAGTGATCAGGACCAAAGCTTTGTATCACTGGTGGGGAGGTTGTGGAATGGGGGCTGACAGATCAATAGGCAGCAGTCATTGGGAGACTGGCTGGTGGGGCGGTCAGCAGATCATTGATTGGGGGAGGGTGAGGAGAATGTGTTTATTTCTGTCATAGGTAGGTTTGTAAATATGCCCATAGGATACAAGGTAACTGACTAATGGGCACCTATCAGAGCATTGGATTGCATCTTGCTATTGTAGGTCTCCATTATAGTGTGCTGCTACAGGGAGAGTAGCATGACTGACGTCTGAGCGACACACACAAAATGCTGGAGGAACTTAGCAGGCTAGGCAGCATCTATGGAAAAAAGTGCAGTTGACATTTCAGGCTGAAACCCTTCTGATTATTCTGAGTGTCCACAGTAGGCATGCTGCAAAACATTATGCACTGAAATCGGTCTGACATTGAAAACATATCATCAGTACAAGTGCAATTAGTGACATGTTTGAAGAGCAGCGCAAATAATTACTGTGATTTTGTTCAGAAAATTAAGAATTTTCTATGGCTGTGCTGGAATGCTTTAATTCTGCCATGGACAGCCCCAAGCCCAGCTTTGAAAAGAGGAGGGTTGGGTGAAGGACTACCAACCCCATCTCCTATAAACCCAGAGCTTCAGAAACACCAACAGAAGCCCCAAAGACCTTACATCCGGGGGAGGAAGGATCTTTGCCTTGAAGACACATGGTGGGCTACACCTGGTAACAACTTGAAAGACTGGCCCAGGTCAGAGGACTCTGGCGAGCTGCTGTCAGCAGCCTAGCCTCAGTACGAGTGATGTGCTTGAGAAGAATATTGGGATGTTTTACGCACATAAATATTGGATTCTATATTATAAATCTCCAAATATGAGTTCTTAATTAAAGTATTAATACTGAAGTGTCACAAACTTGTACATGCTAACCTAGATGGTAATTTTATCATGCAAGCAACTTAATGAAAAATAAACCAGCCTCTGAGTGTCGACATCTCTTAAGATCCATCCTGGCTTAACATACTGATACAATTACAAAGGAGGCATGATAGTGGCTATACTTCATTAGGAGATTGAGGGGAGTTGGTATGTTACCAAAGACTGTAGCAAATGTCTCCAGGTATACCGTGGAGAGAGCATTCTAACTGGTTGCATCACTGTCTGGTATGGAGGGATCACTGCACAGGATCAGAAAAAGCTGCAGAAAGTTGTAAGCTCAGTTAGCTCCATCATAGACATGAGCCTCCCCAGTGTAGAGGACATCTTCAAAAGGTGATGCCTCAAAAAAGCTGGCATCTATTATCAATGACCATTAACCAGGACATGCCTGTTTTCCTTACTACCATCAAGGAGGTGGTACAAGAGCCTGAAAATACACAATCACCATTTTAGGAACAACTTCTTCCACTTTCTCTTCTACTTACTGAATGGACATTGACCATAACTATTTCATTTGCTCTCCTTTTTGCGTGCGCATGCGCGCGCGCACACACACACACACACACACACAAACACACAAATTCTTTCTTAATGTAATTTGTGATTTCATGTCCTGCAATGTACTGCTGTCACAAAACAACAAATTTCATGACATATGCCAGTGATACTAAATCTGATTCTGAACTAGGTGCACCTGACTGGGAGAATTCTATTACTGTATTATCGTATTTGTTTATAAACTCAGGGCAACAGCTAGAAATCTACAGACATCTTTTCAGTTTATTCCATTAACATTACAGTCTGTTAGAATAGAAGACCTTGCTGTCACAACTTAAAATAGGTTAAAAAGCTCGTCTAATACATGTATCAATGTAGAATAAAACTAAAAACCAAAGAATAAAGTGACTAGTAATTCAAAAGCCTGATTTATTTCCATCCAGACGAAAGGTCTCAACCTGAAACTTTGACTGTCCATTTCACTCCACAGATGCTGCCTGATCCACTGAGTTCCTTCAGCAGTTTGTTGCCTTTTGTTCCCGATTCCAGTATCTGCTGGTTCGTGTTTTCCTTTTGATAGCGTAACTACACGGCTGTTCAGAAATACACCTGTAATCTTTTCTCCTCAACAATAGGTATGCTGTAACAAATTCTAGGATCTGCTGCTTTCTCACTTTGCCAACAAACAGAGCAGATCTGCTGGAGTGAGAACTCCCTGCTCTGCATGTCTCACTGCTCCCACTCAACACAATGAGTCAATTGATTCTGCATTTTAATGCCATTTGTTATCTTAATCACTTTTTGTTTCTGTGCATATCATTTATTTTTCATCTTTGCGTCAGGAAAAACTTAACTGACCATTAAAATGATATTTTTGATGCAAATTCTATTTATCCAACACAGCTTCTTTTGAGTTTCACTTGTTCTCTCAAACTTAGAGGGTTAACTTTTGTACTTATCCTTCACTTCAGGTGACATAAGAAGCTTGTACAGCTTTAGTTTCAAATTCTAAACACAATTTTAAGTTTCCACAGCACCCTTAAGAGGATTTTATATATATATTCAAAGCAAGGTATCTCTATCATGGAACAACTGACAAGCAGCACATAATCATTATGTATTTCCTTTGTATTAAATTCCAAGCTTTTTCCAAAGAAGCAATACAGTATGTACCTACCAGTTCACCCTCCTCTCCTGGATTAAGCAAAGCATGGTGACCTTTCTGAATAGCTTCTCCCATTGAAATAACTACAGTCCTGTTACATATGTTAACTTGCTTTTCATCTAGCACCGCGAAGATCTCTAAGTATTTGCAGAATCTGATCGCGTTGGATCCAGGTAATTTATTGAAGCAGCTACATTTTGACCACGCCCCTCTTATTAAAATTAGCTTTGCTGCGCCTGGCTGGTTGAGTTAACAGGGCTGGCCCTTCGCACAGCAAGATAATTACTATGCAAATAGTAAAATCTCGACCTAACCTGAATATTCCATATATTGTATTGCTGTGATAAATAGGGGCAGAAGGGGCATCAGATCTCAGCCCCCGACACAATATTAAATCAGCGCTTTAAATGCAGAATTTCTCCACAGTTTACAAAGCAATGTTTCTCACCCTCTGCATGTCACCTTGGCTGAACAGAGGAGCCCTTTTAGTGATATACGATAGCCGGGGAAGTGATGACCCCCTCCTGTTAGACCGGAGTTTGTGGTAACTTACTTTTATTCTTTCTGCTTCTCTTCCAATATTTATATCTATGCACTTGTAAAGTTACTGTGACACTGTAATGTTCCTTTGGGATCAATAAAGTATCTATTTATCTATCTGAAACCAAATGCAATCACCTAAGGAATGGTGCATATCCCAAGTGGCCAGTGATTATATTGTAGAGTGTAAGGTTTAAAGCACAGAGCTATAGATTATCAGCAGAAAAATAATATACTAAAATCAACTTGGACTTCTGTTAATGCTAGGCACAGCACACATTTCTGAACCACCACAACAATCAAATTCTGGCACATCATACTAACCAGGACTGTTTCAGCAACTCTACATAAAATTAGCAGGCGTTTCTCTGCACTACGCCATTTGAAAGCATCTCTTCAGATGTGCAATACTTTCACCTCAATGTATTTGGTATGATCAGCTCCAAAAAGTGTCACTTAATGAAGAACCACTTCCAAAGACCTGAAAGGTTAACCCTACTCTCCATATTTTATCAACTGCATGCACAAAATACTATATGAATTTACTGCTTTAATTTGTTCTTCATAAGGGAAAAAAAGAGAAATTATAAGTTGCAGAAGCAGAGGCTAAATGCAAGCAAGAACACGGTGTGGGAAACATGGTAATGGATGAAAATATTGTTATTTTCATTCTTAATTTTTATATTCACATACTCACAGTTGTTATTTCATGGGGACAGGTAAAATTATGCAAAACAAGTAATTAAATAAAACTCTTAATTTACCATAATTAGCTTAACTGGTTCAGCACAACATCCTGGGCTAATGGCCTGATCCAAAAATATATATTCATTACTTTATTGTAATGGAACAACACTGTTCATGAAGCTCTTCCTTGACATTAGGCAGCTGGGTGTAGGTGTATGACCATGTAGAGGGTGCCTCCCATCTGATGTTTGACCGAGTTGTTCTTTCTTGCTGGCTACCATTCTTCTTATATCAGGGGGAGCGATACCCGCCAGGATACATAGGCTGTTGGTGTTTGTTGGTTTTAAACAACCTGTGATAAGTCGGCAGTTTGCATTCAGAACGACATCCATCTTCTTAGCATGGAAAGACTGGCTCGCCAGTCTCAGACAGCCCCCAACAATGGAAATTCCACCAGATGAAAGCCTTCCCCAAGGAGCTAATTGCAACTGGGCAACCTGGAAGTGCCTTAACAGACTTAGGACTGGAGTAGGTCGTTCAAAGGTGTCACTAAGCAAATGGGGATATACAACCAGCCCGACAACTTGTGAGTGTGGAACTGAGCCACAAACTATGCAACATCTCCTGCAATGCCCGTCGCTAGAGGAACCTTGTACTGCTGCAGATCTTGCTGAATTCAACAACAAGATGCAAAAATGTGTCCATTTCTGGCTGGGCCGTGTATAGACTGCCCTTGGACATGATAAGAAGATTACTTTATTCAAAAAAAAAACAAGTTTCATTTATTGTTCAAAATAACATTACCTCATTTTGTGACACCTAAAAGAACCCTTCCTCCCATCAGTTTTATTTTAATGTATTTTGCTAAAGGACAATACATTATGATCAGATCAAGTATAATTTTACACCTGAAGAAATTTGAGCATCAGGTTTTAATTGGGTTTGAGAAAAACTCCAAAGCTTTCCATTGACATAATATTCTTCTTGTATCCTTTCAGTTTCTGCTTTTGGAATGGTAATAATAATTGCCAAGTCATTAATGCACTTTATATAATAATGTGGCTGTCCGGAGACAGTTGACAATGATGAACAGTTGGTTTGAGCATGCATTGGTATAATCACATTTTGTAATGCAAAGATAATTTATTCCCTTTTGTGTCATCAATAAAAATGTGTAGTCAAGTTCAAAGTTTTCTATAAGCCTCTCTTAAGGGTGATTATCAACTTAAATCCAATGTTTACTCAGCAGTTTGTCAAAATGGGGCAAGGGGTAATGATAAATTCGAAGTCCATTCTCATCATTTCAGTCACTGCTTTTTAACCTAAAAAGTGGAAGCAACAAAGAAAAATATTGTCAATATGAGTAAAATATTTGAATAACTTTTTGAAATTGTGATATAAATATGTTTTGAAAGAAAGGTGCTCCAGGGCTGTTTAATACTTCAGATGCAGCCATTTACCCCTTCAGTATAAATTGGTTGGGTCTTTGAAATATTTTGGATGGCTCCAAAACTGCTTTGAAATAAAATGAGCTGTGCAAAAGATTCATAAAGTGTTGAGATCAAACAAAGAGCAAGTCCTTTTATGTGTTTGCATGCATTGCATCTGTCTTGAATCAAATGTCATACTGTTGTGGGGAACAGGGTACCAGAAAGTGGGACTCAAAGAAATACTGTACTTGCATTTTAGTGCCAATAATCCCTTGTGAAAAACTGAACCATTATAGTAAATAGTTGCTTCGAAGCAAACATGTAGCAAAGTTCTAAACATCTATTGAAAATATCTTATTTTCATAGACAAAGTATAGCAAAAAATACACATTGATCATTCTAGAGTTAAAGTACTATTTTTTACTGAAAAATAAATAGATGTTTTTTTAAAAATTTATTTTATCTAAGAAAATGTTCTTGATCTGCTACATATTAGGAGACTACAAACAAATTGATCAAAATCATCAAATTGCAGGGTTATTATAAATGATAGTGGCAATGTTTTATCAAAATCTATAATAAAAGCAGAGACAGAGACAATATTTGTCAACTTGGTTCCTTTCTCACTGTAACACAGGGTAATAAAGCTTGTCATCTTTTAAGTCCTCCTTTGCCATGTAAGGTTACAAATAGAATCTAGTCTGTCTAAATGCAATAAATACATGATATTTGCTTTGAATATAAATAGGCAGCATTTTTTAGTACTTTCCATCTATTCAAACCTTAGATTGCATAAAGAAATATATAAATCTTAGTATAAAACTGGTGGCACATTCATATTTAACATTACTGCAGCAACCTTTGTTCTTGCTGAAATGTATGTAGCTCCTAGATTAGATTATGAGAACACTCAAGTCCTTTTTTATTGTCATTTAGAAATGCATACATACATGCATTAAGAAATGATACAATGTAAGTGACACAGCATAAGAACAGGTCCTTCAGCCCATCATATCCTGCTAACATCTACATAAATCCCATTTACCAGAACTTGGTCTGTGGCCTTCTGTGCCTTGCAAATTCAAGTGCTCAACTAGATACTTCTTATAGGTTGTACGAGTTTCTGCCTCTATCTAGCCACACAGGCAGCGAATTCCACATTGTAAACAACTCTGGTTGAAAAAAAATCTTCTTCAGATCTTCTTTAATATATTTTTACCCCTTACCCTAAGATTTATGCCCTCTACTTTTTGACTTTTTAAACACCTGACACAAAAATTATGACATATCAGTGACCTTGAAAGATGTCATAAAAACTGTTATGTTTATGTCAGGGTGCAGTAGAACTGCAGGTAGTCAAAAATAGTCCTGTCTGATACATCCAGGAAGGAAGATAGTGTTCTGCGTGTGCTGTTATTGAAATCAGTGCACATTTAGTGCCCCATGTATTTGATAAAGGGCAGATGATGTTCTCTTTACAAGCTGTGTGACTTGACTACCAAGGAACAGAGCTTTAAATATATGACATTGTCCTGATTAGGAGACAAGAGGGTAGAGCGAGGTGTTTGGTGCAAATTGGTACAATTCTATATATAGGCAGTGGAACTTTGGATGACTCTGAAAGTGGGAAACTATCCAGAAATGCATTGGAATAGTTGGACAGGAAGGTGGTAAAAACAGGGGTGAGAATGGTCTGCAGATGGGTTCAGGCACAGGTAGAGTTGAGTGGTATTATAAACATGGAAAATGGCAGGTGTGAGTGAAGAAGTAGATAAGAAATGAGATGAAACAATTGTGAACAGGTGGTTCAGTCAGAGATGCAGATGAAAACAAAGGCTTGAGAACAGCTGAAGTTATCGATTTCAAATTTCCCATTAATTAATTGGAGGAAATTTCAACTTATCTGCTTTTGGAGATGAAGCAAATGAATTATAATGGGTATTATCCCTAAACCATAAAGGATACAGGAACATTTGGGAAAATGTTTTTCCTCACTTGGTTTTATTCATGTCGAAATAAATCTTCAGAAAATATTTAGGTAATTGTTGTTTTGCTATTATTAAATAATAATCCATTATCAAGACATATGCCTTGTTTACAACAGCGCAAATCTGTCCTCACAGTCAATATCCACTGCACTAACCCAAGTATTGAAATATTAAAACCAGGAGGAATCTACCTTCTGGAGGTATTATTTGAAAAGGCAGCAAATGACCTCGTAACGACAAGGAACGTAACATGGTTTTCTAATCAGATTCATACTTGGTTTGTGAAAACATATTATCATGCACCAAACTAATCTGATAATTTCATATACTTAAAGCTTCTGTTTGACTTAAATAAATTGAACAGTATTCGCCTACATTTAGTATGGACTTGGCTTTAGGCCACTATTTATATAAATTACAAAGCCACAGCTGATGATAACAACCCCAAACAGAAAATTCATACACATGAGAGCTTCAGCAGTTACTGGATATCCAGAGCTACACACACAAAATGCTAAAGGAACTTAGCAGGTCAGACAGCATCTAAGAAAATGAATAATCAGTCGATGTTTCGGGCTGAGAATCTTAATCAGGGCAGGAAATGAAGGGGAAAGACGTCAGAATAAAACGGTGGGGGATGAGGGAAAGGAGGACAAGTAGAAGGTGCAAGTCTGGCTGAGTACATGGTCGAAGAGTCGGAGGGCAGCAGAGATCACTGAGAGGGAGCAGTGAGGGAGGCTCTCACTAAACTGTTCAAGAGCAGATTTAAACTTCTTCAGGGTAGGCATACACTCAGTAATATCACAGTGCTGAAAATAGTAATGTACAGTGTGTACCAAGTACTCTTTGTCCGTCTGTTTCTATGTTGAAATGCCTGGAGACAGAATTGAGTAGTGTGTATAGTAAACATGACTTTTAACAATACAGAACTATAGAATTAGAATTAGATGTCTTAAGGCACATTTGGAACAACACTTAATAAACATCCTTAGGCAAGTCTGATTCCTGGTTTGCACCAAGTTAACACAAATTGAACTGAGGAGGTCTGAGGAGAGACGCAGATTCCCAAACCCCTGCCAGAATACAATATAGTGGAAATAAAAAGGAATGAACTGCTGAGGAGTACTGTACATTGAATACAAGTCTACCACCAGGAAGGAGGTACAGGAAGCATGAAGACCCACACTCTATGTTTTAGGAACAACTTCTTTCTCTCCGCCATCAGATTTTTGAAAAGTCCATGGACCTATGAGCACTACCTCACAATTCTTCTTTTCTCCTTTTATTTATTAATTACAGTCATTTTTATTTCTTGCTCTGTACTTACTCAAAACAACAACTTTCAAAACATAGGACAGTGATAATAAACCTGATTTTGAATCAGAGGAGTTCTGTTTGGGATCTGACAGCCATTATAAGGAAGTTATGTGAAATTATTAGCTCTCTGTGTTCATACATGCTGCTGGTCATTGACGAGAAAGGGGGTGAAGAGTGCAAATGCTCTTGTCTACATCGATGATGTTGAGGTTGAGAGTTTCAAGTTCTTAGGTGTAAACATCATCCTATACTGTGCTGGTCCACCCACATGGATGTCATGGGCAAGAAAGCTCATCAACTCCTCCACTTCTTCAGGAAGTAAAGAAAATCAGCATGTTCCCATTGATTCTCATTGCACCATAGAAACCATTCTATCTGGTTGCACAACAGCTTGATATGGCCACTGCTCTGCATGTGACTGCAGAGTTATGGACATAGCTCAACACATCACAGGAACCAGACTCCCATCTGTGGACTCTGTCCATAATTCCCTCTGACCCTGTAAAGCTGCCAGTAAATTGGTGGCACGTCAGGACACAGCAGCCTCTCTGAGGCAAACCAAAGGCATTATTGTCTTTTGTAAATGTCTTTTATGATTGCAAGACAAACCTGGACATCAAGATCTTCAAGTACTACAAGTGTAACCCAGTACTGAGTTGTTTGTTGGTGGAAGAGCTGGACTTGGTGCAGACCATGTTGCTCCCTGCTATGGGAAGGCACCAGAATCGGTGCACTAAGGCCGTGTGCAATCTAACAGCAAGTGATTGTCTTGCATGTTTTTCTTGTGATCGTAAGACCCAGTTGGACATTGGTAATGTAAAATACTGCAAATCCAGCTCAGTGATTTATTGGCGAGACCAACGGTGCGCGGAGTTGCATGGCCTCATTATAGTGAGGAATAGGTTTCATGCTGCGGGTTTCTCTGTTGCAGCAGTCCAGGATGGGTGACACCAGAGGCAGAGTGGCACGTGTCTATGCTGGATTGGGGGCTAGCCCCTCCCATCAGTACTGCCATAATGTTTGCTTGGTGGAAGACAAGATGGATTGCTTGTGTGAAATTCTGGTAAGATGGCGGCTTTTACAGGGCCAACCAGAGGTGTTATTGTATTTTGCACGATCACAGGACACTGCTGGACATCAAAAATCTGAAGTGCTACAGTCCACCCCATCTGTAGGTTACTCATTGGCAGAGGAGCAGGGCTTGGTGTAGATCGTGCTGCTGCCTGCGTCAGATAGACGTCAGAGGAGTCGGTGTGCAAAAGTGGTGTGTAATCCAACAGTGAGTGATTGTCTCAGTCACTTCTAGTCATAGAAAAGTTCAGCACAGGAACAGGCTGTTTGGACCATCTAGTATGTGCCGGACCATTTAAATTACCTACTCCCATTGATCTGCACTGGACCCACAGCCGTCCATACCCCAACCATCCTTGTACCTATCTAAACTTCTCTTCAGCATTGAAATTGAACTCGCATGTATCACTTGCACTGGCAGCTCATTCCACACTCTCAATCCTATGAATGAACAAGTTTCCCCTCATGTTCCCCTTAAACTTTTCACCTTTAACCCATGACCTCAAGTTGTAGTCCCACTCAACCTCAGTAGTAAAAAGCCTTCTTGCATTTACCGTATCTATATCCCTCATAATTTTGTATACCTTTATCAAATCTCTCCTCCATCTTCTATGTTCCAAGGAATAAAGTCCTAATCCATTCAATCTTTCTTTATAACTCAGGTCCTCCAGTCCCGGCAACACCCTTGTAAATTCCCTCTGTACTCCTTCAATCTTATTTACATTTTTCTTGGAGGTAGGTGACTAAAACTGCATACAGTACTCCCAGTTAGGCCTCACTAATGTCTTACACAACTTCAACATAACATTCCCTCTCCTGTGCTCAATACGCCCAACAGCTTTCTTTACAAACCTATCTACCTGTGGCGCAACTTTCAATGAGTTATGTGCCTGTATTCCCAGATCCCTTTGTTCTTCAGTACTCCTCAGTGCCCCACCGTTCGCTGTGTAATACCTGCTCTGGCTAGACCAACACTTCACATTTGACTGCATTAAGTTACACCTGCCATTTTTCAGCCAAGTTTTCCAGCTGGTCCAGACCCCTTTGCAAGTCGTGATAGTTTTCCTCGCTATCGACTGCACTCTCAATCTTGTTGTCACCTGCAAATTTGCTGATCCAGTTAACAACATTATCATCGAGATCATTATTACAGATGGTAAACAACAACAGACCCGGAACCGATCCCTGCAGCACTCCACTAGTCACAGGCCGCCAGTCAGAGAGGCAACCATCTACTACCACTCTCTGGCTTCTCCCACAAAACCAATGCATACTATCACATCTTGAATGTGAAGTGATTGAACCTTCTTGACCAACCTCCAATGCAGGACCTTATCAAATGCTATGCTAATGTCCATGTAGACAACGTCCACTGCCTTGCCTTCATCGACTTTCTTGGTAACTTCTTCAAAAATTCTGTAAGTTTGGTCAGACACGACTTACCACGCATGAAACTATGCTGATTATCCCTAATTAGTCCATGTCTGTCCAAATACTAATATATCTAGCCCCTTAGAATACCTTCCTATAACTTTCCCACTAGTGATGTTATGCTCACCAGCCTATAATTTCTTGGTTTATTTTTTTAGACTTTCTTAAACAGAGGAACAACATTGTCTATCCTCCAATCCTCTGGTACCTCACCTGTTGCTAAGGATGATTTAAATATCTCTGTCAGGGCCCTGGCAACTTCTCCACTTGTCTCCGAGGGTAAAGGGAATACCTTGTCAGGCCTTGGGAATTTATACACCTTAATTTGCCTCAAGACAGCAAACACCTCCTCCTTTGTGAACTGTATTGGGTGCATGAAGTTGAAGCTACTTTGCCTGTGTTAGTCTCCTGCATAAATACAGATGCAAAAAAAACCTTTAAGATCTCCCCCATCTATTTTGGGGCCATTCGTGGATTACCGTTCTGATCTTACAGAGGATCTATTTTGTCCCTTGCAATTCTTTTGCTCTTAACATATCTGTAGAATCCCTTATGATTTTCCTTCACCTTGTCTGCCAGGGCAACCACATGCCTTCCTTTAGCCCTCCTGATTTCTTTCTTAAGTGTTCTCTTGCATTTCTTATACTCCATAAACACCTCATTTGTTCCTACCTGCCTTTATCTACTATGCACCTCTTTTTTTTCTCTTAACCAGGGCCTCAATACCTCTTGAAAACCAAGGTTTCCTACAACTGTAACCTTTACCTTTTATTCTGATAGGCACATGCAAGCTTTTTTCTCTCACTTTTGAAGGCCTCCCACTTACCAAGTACACCTTTGCCAGAAGACAACTTGTCCCAATCCACACTTGCCGGATTCTTTCTGATACCATCAAAATTGCTCCTTCTCCAATTTATAATTTCAACCCACAGACCAGACCTACCTTTTTGCATATTTACTTTGAAACTAATGGCATTGAATTGAATTGACTTTATTTCTTACATCCTTCACATACATGAAGAGTAAAAATCTTTATTTTATGTCTTGTTCTAAATGTGCAATTTATAGGAATTTGTAATAAATAGTGTGTACATCAGGGCTATCAATATAGCATAGAAATACAATTGTATCAGCATGAATTAATCATGAATTAATGATGAATTAATGATGGCCTGGTGGAAGAAGCTGTCCCAGAGATTGTTGGTCCTGGCTTTAATGCTGCAGTACCGTTTCCCTGATGATAGCAGCTGGAACAATTTGTGGTTGGAGTGACTTGGGTCCCTAATGATCCTTCGAGCCCTTTTTAAGCACCTGTCTTTGTAAATGTCCTGAATAGTGGGAAGTTCACATCTACAGATGTGCTGGCTGTTTGCACCACCCTCTGCAGAGTCCTGCGATTAAGGGAGGTACAGTTCCCATACCAGGCATTGATGCAGCCAGTCAGGATGCTCTCATTTGTACCCCTGTAGAAAGCCCTTAGGATTTGAGTACTCATGTCAAACTTTTTCAACTGTCTGAGGTGAAAGAGGTGCTGTTGTGCTTTTTGCATCACGTGAGGACCTCGGTGATGTGTATGCCGAGGAACTTAAATTTTTTCACCTTCTCAACCCCAGATCCATTGATGTCAATATGGATTAGCCGGTCTCTATTCCTCCTGTAGTCCACAAGCAGCTGGTCATTAAGTGCAAAACGTTCCCCTATACAAACTTCTCTCACCTGCCCTGCCTCATTCCCTAATAGCAGATCCAAGTATCACAAACTCTCTCACTGGGACTTCTACATACTGATTAAGGAAACTTTCCTGAACATATTTGACAAACTCTAACCCATCTAGTCCTGTTATAGTATTGGAGTCCCAGCCAATTTGTGGAAAGTTAAAATCACCTACTATAACAACCTTATGTTTCTTGCAATAGTGTGCAATCTCTCTACAAATTTGTTTTTCAAAATCTCTCAGACTATTGGATGATCTGTAATATAGCCCCATTAATGTGGTCTTATTCCTTTCTTACTCCTCAGTTCCATCCATGAAACCTCACAAGATGAGTTCTCCAGACTGTCATACCTGGGCATTGTGACATATTCTCTGACTAGTAACACCAACTATCCTTTAATCCTACCCATTCTGTTGTATCTGAAACAACAGAACTCCAGAATATTGAGCTGCAAGTCCTGCCCATCCTGTAACCAGGTCTCATTAATAGCTACAGTATCATAATTCCATGTGTTGATCCTGCCTTTCCTACAATACTTCTTGCATTGAAATATATGCAGCTCAGGACATATGTCACACCAGGCTCAACCTTTCGATTCCTGACTTTGTCTGTGGTTTTATCAACACCTGCTTCCACCTCTCCACCAGTTGTTCTGGCCCTCTGGTTGTCATCCACTTGCAAATTTAGTTTTTTTTCTTGTGATCACTGGACCCTGTTTGACATTGCTGATGTAGAATAGTGCAAGTCTGATTCACTGAATTATTGGTGGACAGCAGGGTCAGACAGTGGAGAGCTGTGTGGCCTTGGTCGTGGTGAGGACTTGGCTTTGGGTCGTGGTGTTGCCGGTTTGTAGTTGCCCAGAAGAGATGTGTTGGAGTTGGTGCGCACCACCAGAGTGCTGGGGCGATGTGGAGTGGCATCCAAGCTGGAGTCAATGCTGCCCTCAGTGTTTGCTTGGCAGAAGTCAAACCAAATGGTGTTAGACTGCAGACTGCTGTAACATTCATGGAATCAGGGTCTTGGACTAAATATTTTTTGTGTGGCTGAATTTTTACTGATATCTTACATATGTTTGCTATCTTATATGTGCTACATGTGCCTTGTGCTGTTTATAAATGTTGGTACTATGTTTTGCACCTTGACCCTGAAGAAAAACCGTTTGCTTTGCTGTATTCATGGATATTTATGTATGGTTGAATTTGAATTAAATTGAATTGAATTGAATTGCTGTACTTTCAATGGCGGACTGCTAAGAACTGCTTGTTCTTTCCAATAACACCCAGGCACCATCAATTTATAGGCTGTGTTACTCAGGGACGTGGTCTATATATGTGCTCTGGAGTAATGCTGCTTCCTTTGGCTGAATTCAAGAGTATTCATTAAATAACTATTGAACTTGAACTTGAATAATCCAAGACCACAATCACACCAAGTACTCTCTCTACTCCCCTAAACTATCTAGTGGAAGTTACAAAAGCCTGAAAGCACGTACCAGCAGGCTCAAGGAGAACCTCTACCCCACTGTTAACAGACACTCGAACAGACCTCTCGAATGATGAGATGGGCTCTTGGCCTCACAATCTATCTTGTTATGCTTACCTGCGCTGCCGTAGCTTTTACAATTTATTCTGCATGGTTATCGTTTTACCTTATTCTCTGTGCAATGACTTGATCCATATAAGCAGTGTGTAAGGCACGCTTTACGCAGTTTCTAATACCCGAGTACCAGCAGATATACCGTTGAGAATCCACTGCCCAGTGAACATCCTACCTCAATGGGAGTTCTTAGACACCATCTTATAATTATTCACATGAAAATATAACTCAATTTAGAAAGAACTGCCCATTGACATTCAGAATGGACTTTTAATGTTTCAGTTGTGCTTCCTCAATCCATTCAAAAGCAAATCTGCTGGATTACCAAAGGCAACACACTGTAGATGCTGAATATTAGGGAATACTCAACAGTTCAGTCAGCATCTGTGGAAAGAAAGAGAGTGAATGATTCAAGTCAAGGAGCTGTATTCCACTGGTTGAGAAAGTGGAGGGATGGGTTGGTAAATTTGCTGATGACACAAAGGTTGGGGGTGATGTGGATAGTGTGGAGGGCTGTCAGAGGTTACAACGGGACATTGATAGGATGCAAATCTGGGCTGAGAAGTGGCAGATGGAGTTCAACCCAGTTAAGTGTGAGGTGGTTCATTTTGGTAGGTCAAATATGATGGCGGAATATAGTATTAATGGTAAGACTCTTGGCAGTGTGGAGGATCAGAGGGATCTTGGGGTCCGAGTCCATAGGACACTCAAAGCTGCTACGCAGGTTGACTCTGTGGTTAAGAAGGCATATGGTGCATTGGCTTTTATCAATTGTGGGATTGAGTTTAAGAGCCGAGAGGTAATATTACAGCTATATAGGACCCTGGTCAGACCCCACTTGGAGAACTATGCTCAATTCCGGTCACTTCACTATGGGAAGGACGTGGAAACCATAGAAAGGGTGCAGAGGAGATTTACAAGGATGTTGCCTGGATTGGGGAGCATGCCTTATGAGAATTGGTTGAGTGAACTCGACCTTTTCTCCTTGGAGCGACGGAGGATGAGAGGTGACCTGATAGAGGTGTACAAGATAATGAGAGACATTAATCATGTGGATTAATCTCCAGGGCTGAAATGGCCAGCACGAGAGGGCACAATTTTAAGGTGCTTGGAAGTAGGTACAGAGGAGATGTCAGAGATACGTTTTTTACACAGAGAGTGGTGAGTGCATGGAATGGGCTGCCAGCAGCAGTGATGGAGGCGGAAACGATAGGGTCTCTTAAGAGACTCCTGGATAGCTACATGGAGCTTAGAAAAAATAAAGGGCTATGGGTGAAGCCTAGGTAGTTCTAAAGTAGGGACATGTTCAGCACAGCTTTGTGGGCCGAAGGGCCTGTATTGTGCTGTGTGTTTTCTATGTTTCTATGTTTCATCAGTGAGATAAAAGTATAATATAGATTATGGATGATCACTGCTAAAACTGCCCTGAATGTCCACATTTGCTTCAAGAAGTTTCCAGATTTTTCATAATACTGGTGGCTCTTAATTGGTTTACAAACTGTTGCAATCTCAGCAGACTCCTACTTTTACTGCAGCATTGTGTACAGTATCTAATTTACAAAGTCCGAATTTCCTTTTTATTTGATGTATTCTGAACTATTTAAAAAGTGTGTGCACCAAGAACTCTATCCCTCTCATTGAATCAACAACATAATACAAGAGCATAATAGTGAAAGATTTTACAGCCAAATTATCAAACTGATAATTGGAAGCGGCAACCACTAATGGCCATGTGAATCACATTTTATCCAGAATGATCTTTTCAAAAAAGTGAGAAAAAATTTGTTTCCCTTCTTTGATGTTAATTTGATACAGGCTGCTTCCAAACGGGTCATTTCCAAAATCACTAACAGAAAGTCAATTAATTTCAAAATAAAAACAGGAAATGCTAGTGATATGAAGCTGGTCAGTCAGCATCTAGGTGAAAAAAGTAGGAACAAGCGGAGGATTTAATTATTTGAAACATCCATTTGAATATGGTTCAGTCCAGTTCAACAAATTATCATCAGTTCTTCCAAGAAAGATTGTCTTCTACAATCCCATGAAGGACCCAAACTCAAGCAACTCTTTTCTTGAACAATTCTCTAGTTCATGTGACTGATTTTTGCAAATTTATAGGTCCATGAATGTATTCTTGAAGGACTGTAAAATTCAAATCAACATTGACTCCAGTGAAATCCTGCTGATCATCTCAAGAAAAAAAGTAATGCATCTGCTATATTGGAATTTTCTACGCCTTGTTCAATTTACTGTGATGGTTTCCTGCTCTGCCCAACACTACATCTCAACAGCACCATCTACTGGCAGCACTCATAATCTGGATTGACAAACAGATAACGTCTGTAATATTCCGCTTGTCAACCAGAATCATTTCACATTTCCGATATGAGAAAGAGGAACATCAAGCTAGTTTGAAGTTGTACAGAAGGTGGGGTAAAAACTGATAGGACAAAGGGAATATTTCTGATAGGGTGAGGTGACAGCTGCCATGTAGAAAAATTGGGAAAGAGTTACCTGTTTCATAGACTAATGGGAGAAATTGAAGAGATGTGAAAGTGCAAAATAACAAGCTGTAGGGAATATCTAACAGATCAGAGAATGCTCATGAGAAGGAGAGGAAAACTGTACAAGTATTACAAATGGATGACCTCTGCAGAAATTGATCAGTTCTGATGCAAACAGAAAGCAAGCTACATGATATCTGATTCCCCTGGTGCCCAAAAAATCTATTGATTGCAATTGAATAAAGTAAGCACTCACAGTTCTTTGGCTGAAAGAATTCCAAAAATTTGCATCTTTTTGAGCATGTGTATTTCTCCTCAATTCAGTCTTAAATAATGAATTTCTTATCCTGAGGCCTGACATCTAGTTCCAGGTTCCCCAGCCTGAGGGAAGTCTCTCAGCATCTACCAGTCAATTCCTCCCAAAATGTTGTACATCTTGGTGAGATTCCTTTATGCTTCAAGACTCCAGTAAGCATCGGCAAAATGTTCTCAATTTGGTTCGAACATAGAAATCCACAGCACATCACCGGCCTTTCGGCCAACAATTTTGTGGCGATCATGTAACCCATTCTAGAAACTGTCTATAATTACTCTGCCTCATAGCCTTCTATTTTTTCTAAGCTCCATGTACCTATCTAACAGTCTCTTAAAAGACCCTATTGTATCCACCTCCACCACCCTCGTTGGCAGTGCATTCCACGCACCCAGAACACTTTAGATTAAAAACTTACCCCTGGCATCACCCCTCTACCTACTTCCGAGCACGTTAAAACTACGCCCCCTTCACGTTAACCATTTCAGCCCTGGGAAAAAGCCTCTGGCTAGCCACACAATCAATGCCCCTCATCATCTTATACACCTCAATCAGGTCACCTGTCATCCTGTGTCGCTCCAAGGAGAAAATCCCAAGTTCATTCAACCTGTTCTCACGAGGCACACTCTCCAATCCAGACAACATCCTTGTAAATCTCCTCTGCACTATACCCTCATCCTTCCTGTAGTGAGGTGACCAGAACTGAACACCAAGTGGGGTCTAACTAAGGTCTTATATAGGTATTTCTCTTCAGAGGTCACATTCTTCATATCAGAAATTAGTCAGATGAAATTATGTTGCCATAACCATAAGGTAAGAATTGTTTCTCCAATGCAGAGAACAGTCATTCTTGGTACCAACAGTCATTCCACCAAAAAGCCTTGTACAATGTCTGCGAGACTTCCTTACTTTAACACTTCTTGCCTTCTTAATTGTTTATGTACCTGCATGTTTATTTACTGTGTCATGAACGAGCACACCAAGATTCTTCTATAGACCAATAATGTTTTCTCAATATCTTTATGAAATAGCTTCTTTATCCCTCCCACCAAAATAAATAAGCCCCACATTCCCATCTACTATCTAACAGTCCATTCACTTGATCTGTCAAAATCATTCTTTTGCCTCTCATTTTGTCTTTAAATCATCAGTAAATTGTGATCCACAACTCTTGATTATTTCATTAATAGAATCTGTGAATAGTTTTGTTTCCATTGCTATAGTCTGCCAGCCTGAAGACCATAAAGTTTTCTACCTTTTTACATTTTACTCCATATTGCTCGCTTGCCCACGACACCTTTATGACACCTTTTTGTGAAGTATCCTGTCAAATGCCTTTTGATAGTCTGGGCAAACATACCCAACAATTCCATTTATCTAACTAGCTATTTTCTTCCTCAAAAACTTACACAAGATTTGTCGAACACGAGTCCCTTTAATGAAGCCATGTTTGGTTTTGCCTAATCATGTGACTATTTTCTAAGCAACTTGCCCTCCAAAATGGATTTCAGCCGTTTCTTGCTATGTTAAATTTGTTTAACTATATAATGGCCAAATACGTTTAAACAGCAAGACATGAAAAAATGGGACTTGTACAGTTCCCAACTTTACTCCGCAGCAATGAGCTTCAAAGCTGGTAAACAACTGCCAAAGGGGGAAACACTAAGTTGTTAGCTCAAATATAAAATTAAAAACTGACTTGACCAAAAAGTTTTTCTGACACCTCAGCTGTGCTGCATTGGACTCTGGTCACAATGTCAAGTATGTGTTTTTTGCTGCTGGAGTTAATAAAACAAACAAAATGAGTATCTTCTACCACACATAGGAACTGCAAGGGGATGGAATATGGGTGAAAGGAGTTGGAGAGGTGGTACAAGAATCCTTACAATTAATTCCAATATTTTGTCAAATTCTGAAGATAAATATCTATAGTCCTATAGGTTATGGAAGACAGCAAAGAACCAGCCATATTAGTGTTTATGTTCTATTTAAATAAAAGATTCTCTCTGCCTTGCAAAATTACTTAACAAACCTGTGAAGAAATCAAAGTTTTATTAAAAATCATTAGCCAGCATAACAGAGGATTGAAAATAATACAGGTTGAAGGAATGAAAATTCGGTTGAAGTTCACTGAAATCAATCCGTTAAGACACGGTGGTGGGAACAGAAGGGAAGCTAAAGTTATAAAGTATTCCTTTTACTGATTTTTTGCATGAAGGAACCTCACACACTCAATACCTGTTAACTCAAGTAGTCGCATTTCAAGTATCTCTTTCCCACGATATTCACTCTACCTACTTTATGCTACTTACCCTCATTTAGAAATTATTTTATGAGATTTTGTAGCATAACTGAAAATTTCACACAAATCTTTGTGTGTTCATCACGAAACAAGAACACTTCAATTGCAGATTGCTGTCTGCAGAAAGAACTTGTGCATCTGGGAACCAGCTGTTTGGGGCGAGGTTTGCTAGCCGGAGTTTGCACCATTGCGGAAGCGGCTGTTTGGTCCTTGTGAATGAGGCTCCGGGTAGATTGTAGATTGCTTGGTGGCCCTGCAGGTAAGAAACAGCAGTAACTAGGAGGGTAAGGGAATGGTATGGACAGGATTCCGATCGCGTCCCCTAACATCAAAGGACGATACTTCATGCTGAACTGTTAAATGGAAAGCCCAGGCCGGCTGCTTTCTCGGGAGATACCGGGGCTGCCGCTTAAGGACAAGACAGGCCTAAGCCTCCGCTGGTCGATAGTGCCACCGCCTACTGCCCTTTCACTGGTCCACTGTAATTCATCTACTGAAATGTCACCCTCATCGAATAACGCCGAGGCGCCCTCGTCCGCCCGGCATCCATTCCTTTCTGTGTCTCATCAGAGGTGTCAGCATCAACCCTACCCTTGCTTAACGCCCCATATCTGCGGGTATAAATGTCTGGCGGATGCCCTTAATCGGCCAACTGTCCTTCCAGTCTCCTGACTCTGCCACCTCCAATAAAGCACTGTGAGTCTGGGGTTATTTGGTTAATGATGGCTTGATATAATGGTTAGGGTTTAATAGATTTTAGCCTCGAAGGTGTCCTCCAAATTATATCAAAACCATTTATATATTTCAGGCCAATCTAATCTTTTCCTTTGGTTAATTTCCCGCAACTTATTTTTGTTTTTGTTTAATTCCACATCTTGTAATTACATTTCTTTTCTGGTAAAAATTTGCCTCCGATAAGGCTCTCGGTCTCTACTGCAATATTTTTATATTTTCAGCACTTGAAAAGTATACTTAGCTGTTGTTTGATGACACCCCACTCCGTTTTGTTCAAAACACTTACCTATTGGAGGGTTCTTTTCCTATTTTATATATTGATAATTAGAGATGTGATAGTATTCTTCAGTGAGGAAAGGGAGAAACAGGGATCTTCGAGTGCAGGGGTTCCCAAACTTTCTTATGCCATGCACCAGTACCATTAAACAAGGTTGGGAACCCCTGCTCTAGTGTCTTGTCAGATGGAAGCTTTCACAATCCAGCAGCCTGTCAATTCAAAGTAGAGTAATGTGGAGGCTTTTGTGGCAGATCTTGGTGAGCATGCTGATGTGATGACGTGAATCATTGTTTGGGTGTCAGCGTTGGTGATTGGGAATTTCATAAGCTACTTCTGTGCCCCAGTTCAAGTTCAGTTTATTGTCATTGAGCCGTACACATGTATACTGCCAACTGAAACAATGTTCCTCCGGACAAAGGTGCAAAACACACGCACAACAATTCTCCCTCTGAGGTGTGCATGCGCACAAAGGAATTTAAACTGCACAAAAAAAATGTTGTCACCCTCTACTTCATTGGCATGTTAGGAATATTTCCTGATTGGACACAATCACGTTTCCTTTTCCAGTTTCTGATGTTGACAACATAGAGTCTGCAGATTTTACAATGGCCTTATACTGTTTTTACTGAAGAAGTTATTGATTCAGTATGTCAAATTCGAAAGATGCAAAGGCTGTGAAATGCAAAAGAACTGCCAGTTCATTTAAAGTGGAATGGCTTAATGAAACAGTAGAAACTGCTACACTGAAAGCTCATGAGGTCAGGAATGTGCAGCTACAAGAAATATTTATGTACGATACAGAAACTGGTGTTACCTGCATGTATTGTCGTGAAGCAAAAGTTGTTGGAAAATTTGCAAGTGGGAAGAAGTGGAGTGATATTTGAAAACTTGAGTTTTTGAAGGATTTTTTTAACAAGCAAATCACATATGAATGGTGTGCAGAAGCTCCAGCAAGAAAATGCTTCAATGCCTGCTACTTATGTTTTATGAGAGGTCGGATGAATGAGAGCGAAAATGATCAAACCCAGAGGAGACTAAAGTTATTGACAGTGTTTTGCTAGCTGTTAAAATGTATAGCTCTATATATAAAATTCAGTGTGCACGTTGTCTCTGGGCAAAAAATTGCACAGCACGAGATTATTGTGCACACTGGTCATTACAAATTAGAGGGAACAATGCTGTAAAGTAATTTACCACAAATAAACACTTTTTAAATTATTTTGTTAATTCATTTGCCCACCCAACCATTAAGACTTTCAAATGATTTAGAAATTCATTCTGCACGCTCAATACACTGCTTAGTGCTTTCCTCCCAATCCAAGCATGTCGAGAAAAAGTCAAGAGCCGTAGGTGCTCTCCAGAGCCCCAGAGGAGACAGCATTTCACTCACAATAACTCTGGTTAAATTTTAGCCTTGGCTTTCTGTAGCTGAATTGTTTTATAAATCATCTTTCCATTCTCCATTTATTGAAGAAGTTTTATTTTCTTAATTAAACAGCCGTGTAGCATTATGGCATTTGAAAACTGCAAGTCTCATTGGGAATGAGTCACTGCTTGAGTCAATATAAAGAAAGGTGTAAATGGAGTGGTCATTGTTGGAGTGGGGCAGTGTTAGAGTAGTCTGTCTTTGACTCAAAGATGTTAGGCAGGACCCGGCTTGGACAAACACAATCATAGGCTCCAAGTAAGTATATTGCAAGTTTTTTTTCAGTTAGTACACAGTGTGCTGAAAATGGGTCCAGAGTTAGTTGGTACTAAACAATGGGGTGACCTGTTGGGGCACACTTTGAGAGAAGGGTAGTGCAGTTCGATGTGACCAGAATGAACATTAAATTTTCCTGAATGCTATTGGTATTGCTTTGCTTTGGAAACTGAAGTAGAAAACCTCAGTTTATTAAAGAAGAACGACATGTAGCAAAGCAAATATAGCTGCTCCTCATTTAATGAAGGACACTTTTAATGGCGTCATTTCTGGTTTATCTGCCACCTTTGTGCCTCTCGTTGTCATTCTGGAGACATGCAGCCCTTTCATCCTTCATCTCTTCTGCTGTTTGTTGTTTGTCTCTGATCCCGGAGACGTGCATGCCTCTCCTCCTCTGTTTCTTCTTCTCTCATCTTTTTTTGTCCTGACTGTTTGGTCCTGGAGTCGTGTGGTCCTGGCCTCATCCGATTCTCGTTCTCTCCCTCTCCTTGCCGCCTCCTGATGACGTTTGACGTCATCTCTTGACCATAATGTCCCCCTTCCCTTTCCACGCGGCATAATTAGGCTGACCATTTTTTTTTACCCTAATGCTGGATAGAAGATACGAAGCACGAACACCAAAGGATGCTGATTATTCTTGATGATGTGGTTGGCACTCTCCTAAATGGACGTGATATAGTCACCGCTGTCCTTTGACTGCAGCAAAGGGTTTTATGGGTGTCTCAAAGTACATCATTACAATAAGATTTAATTACCTCTTATATGATGGTTGGCAGTTAGATCTGTCCCAATCCTGCACATGCTGATGGTGATTAGCAGAATATGACCCCTGGAAATAGAGTTACCCTGTCCTTTTGCTCCGGTAGGTGTGGCTGCTGAGGCTGGCCGTGTGCGTGCGTCGGGCTGTCGCGTCCTGATTTCCATGATGGCGGATTGGATCTCGGGTGAAAGTCAGTCTGTTGATTTTTGGGGAATGAGCAATTTTATACGAATATATAACCCTGAACTTTGCCTGCATTCTGTAAGTTAGCGCATTTTAATTCAATTTAGCCAAAAAAGTGCCGCTGTAATGCACCGTTTGCGCTAACTGGAGGTCACAAACAGACAGACAGAGCATGACAGTTTTAGTATTATATAGATGTTCGTTATGTGAGATGTGGGAACTTTTGGAGACCTCCAGTCTCCCTGATAAGTGCATCTGCACCAAGTGCACCGAACTGCACTTAGAGGCTGTATTAAGGAATTGGAGCTGCAACTAGATGATAAGAGAAGGAGGGGGTGATAGATAGGAGCTACAGAGAGGTAGTACCCCTAAGTTGCACAAGGCAGCTACTTGGGTGACTGTCAGGAAAGGGAAAGCAAATAGGCAGCCAGTGTGGAGTACCCCGTGGCTGTTCCCCTCAATAGTAAGTATACCGCTTTGGATACCGTTTGGTGGGGGAATGATTTGGTAGGAGAAGCCACAGTGAACAGATCTCTGGCACTGAGTCTGGATCTGTAGCTCAGGTGTGAAGGGAGGAGAAGAGGCAAACTGTAGTGATAGGGGTTTGTTGGTCTGGTTCTTGGCTTGAGATTCTAAATCTGAGAAAGGCCGATTTTGATGGTATCAGAAAGGATCTGGCAATTCTGGATTGGGACAGGTTGTTTTCTGGCAAAGGTGTACTTGGTAAATGAGAGGACTTCAAAAGTGAAGTTTTGAGAGTACAGTGTTTGTATGTTCCTGTCGGAATAGAAGGCAAGGGTAACGGGTTTAGGAAACCTTGGATTTTGAAACATATTGAGGCCCTAGTTAAGAAAAAGGAGGTGGTGCATAGCAGGTACAGGCAAGCAGGAACAATTGAGGCATTTAAGAGAACACTTGTAAGAGAACACTTAAAAAGGAAATGAAGAGGGCTAAAAGAAGGCGTAAGGTTGCTCTTGCAGACAAAGTGATTGAGAATCCTAAGGTCTTCTGCAGATATATAAAGAGCAAAAGGATAGCAAAGGACAAATTTGGTTCTCTGGAAGATCAGAGTAATAATCAATGCATAGAGCCAAAAGAGGTGGGGAGATCCTTACTTGATTTCATGCATCTATATTTGCTTCAGAGACGGATACAGAGTCAATAGATGTGAGGAAATGTAGCTATGAGATCATGGACTCTATACAGATTACAGAGGAGGATGTGTTTGCTGCCTTGAGGCAAATTAGGATGGAAAAAATCCCCTGAGCCTGACAAGATGTTCCCTCTGACAATGTGGGAGGCCAATGCAGAAACTGCAGAGCCCTGAGCCATGGTGAGGCACCAGAGGATTGGAGGATAGCTAATGTTGTTCCATTGTGTAAGAAAGTTATTGGAAGGTATTCTAAGGGACTGGATATATAAGTATTTGGATAGACAGAGACTGATTAGGGATAGTCAACATGACTTTGTGCGTAATAAGTCCTGTCTAACCAATTTTAACAGCTTTTCATGGAAGTTATCTGGCCAAGGCAGTGGATATTATCTACGTGTCCTTTGACAAGGTCTTGCGTGGGAGGTTGGTCAAGAAGTTTCTGTAACTAGGCATTCAAGATGAGCTAGTAAATTGGCTTTGTGGAAGAAGCCAGAAAGTGGTTGTAGATGGCTGCCTTTCTGACTGGAGGCCTGTGACTAGTAGTGTGCTGGGTCTGTTGTTGTTTGTCATCTATATCAATGATCTGGGTGATAATGTGGTAAACTGGATCAGCAATCTGTGGTTGACTCTTAAGATTTGGGGGTATAGTAGATAGTAAGGAAGACTATAAAAGTTTGCAGTGGGATCTGGACCTTTGGAAAAATAGGTTGAAAATACCAGATGGATTAATGCAGACAAGTTTGATGTGTTGCACTTTGGGAGGATGAAGCGGGGTAGGTCTTAGATAGTGAGCGGTAGAGCACTCAGGAGTGTGGTAGAACAGAGAGACCTGGGATTACAGATCTGTAATTCCTTGAAATTGGTAGCACAGGTAGATAGCTCATAAACAAAGCTTTTGGGATATTGGCCTTCATAAATCAAGTATTAAGTACAGAAGTTGGCGTGTTATGTTGAAATTTTATAAGACATTGTTGAGGCCTAGTTAGGAGATTTATGTGTAGTTTTGTTCATTTACCTTTAGTAAGGATGTAAGTAAGATTGAATGAGGACAGAGAAAGAATGCTACTGGAATTTTGAGGACCCGAGTTACCAGGAAAGTTTGAATAGATTAAGACTTTATTCCCTAGAACATAGAGGATTGAGAAGAGATTTGTTAGTGATATACAAAATTATGAGGGGTATAGATAGAGTAATTGCAAACAGACATTTTCCGCCGAGGTTGGGTGGGACTACAACCAGAGGTCATGGTTTAAGGGAAACATGAGGGAGAAATTATTCATTCAATGTGGTAAGAGTGTGGAAGGAGCTGTCAGCGCAAGTGGTGGATGCAGGGTCGATTTTAACATTTAACAGAAATTTAGATAGGTATGTGGATGAGAGGGTTTTGGAAGGCTATGGTCCGGGGACAGGTCGATGGGACTAGGGAGATTAATGGTTCAGCACAGGCTAGATGAGGCGAAGGGCCTGTTTTTGTGCTGTTGTGTTCTGTGTCTCTATGACATTATCTGCCTTGCTAAAGTCCAGGCGTATGATAACAAAAACAAGGAATGTCAATGAATCATTTTATACTTTGGCTTTAATCTAAAGCTGCATTTCTTTTTGTTAATTATCATTTATTCAGTCATGTTAACTTACTGGAGACCACATCTGTGAAGCATTGATATTCTGTTTTATGATGTAATAGAATTTGGTACTTTCAAGACTTGCATCACAAAGTATGACCTCTAAATCATCAACATGGCTGCATTAAAATGGGCAACTATACTTCAATGCCTTTGAATACAAATCCACTGTTCCTTATAGGAAGTATGACAGTTGTTTTAAAATGCTTATAGAGAGCAATTTGCACCTTGGCTACACTTTCAAATAAAATTGGAAATACTGTCTTGTGCCCCAGATCTGATAAATTTGCCATTGTTCTAGATACAGGGAGGGTGAGTGTTCAACAATGGTCTCTTATTCATTACCAGATTTCCACTGATGAAAGGGTTTATGTACTTTGTCATTGGGTTGTGTGAAATTGTTTGACTTAAACTAATATAAGAAAGGATGTTACGGTTTATTATTGCACACTTTGAAGAAATAATGACTGTAAAAGGGCAACAACCACTTTTTATGCTTTAGCATTCATTTTAACCCTGGGAAGCATCAGTGTCGTTAGGGAACAGCAGTTCAATTACAGAAAAGTGCAACATTTCAGCAAATGACAGGATGTGTGACAAACTGTTCAAAATTGCCATTTTGTTTTAAAATTAATTCAGATAACATATACAAATTGGTGACTGATTTTGAAATTGTAGATGTCCAAAGGGACTATTTCTGGAAACTAACATGACTGTCTTATTTTGCTCAATTTGCTGATTTTGGGGGTATTACAACATCTGTCTTTTGCTGGATTTGTCGTGAACTGTTAAAGCTATGGCACAGTGAACTGGGCAATTGAGTATATCTGCTCATCCCTCTTTAACAATTGGACTGAGACATTTAAAAAAAAGAATGCTAGAGCTGAGTAAGAAGTTTGATTTAGGGTGGATGAATTTATGATTAAATAAGTTATAGAAAGGGAAATATTGTTAAGAAAATCAATGGGTTCATCAGGAGATAGAAAGAGACTAAAAAGTTAGTCAAAATTATATATAATATTCTAGGCAATTTCCAGTGCTTAATAACTGAAGTAATGGCATTTTACACAATGTAATTGTCAACTTCTTGTTGATGCAATAGTTTATTTTCAAAAGCACATAACTTGTAAAGTTCATAATTTGAACCTGTCAATGCTTTGAATTGTATAATAGCCACCTTAATTTTGTTTTCAATTGGGCAGATCAGATAGCAACAATGAGCTATTCACATTTAACTAATCTTGAAAGTGCAGAACCATGAGTTTTTAGCAAGCAATGTTCTGTTATCTATTCAACTTCAAATTAAATTTACTACTTCAACCATCTGATTATTCAATCCATTTAAACAGTCAATTTTACAAAAAAAGGGAAATCAAAAGTTTCACTGTTCTGTGAAGTCCAGGGAATTATTTTAAGGTAAAGCTAACACTTTTTGTCCCCCCACAGTCATTTGCTGTTGTTAACCTGTCAATCTTCAATCTCTCAGGGACTTGTGCTCATATTATTTTTTGACTTTAGATGCTGGGTCTTAACTATATTTGCTGTGTGTGACTGTATGTACTGTGGTTTGCACCTTGGTCGCAGAGGAAAGCTGTTTTGTTTAGGTGTGTGTGTGGTTGAATAACCACATGCTTGAATTTGAATTTGTTAGAAAATAACAGAGAAGAAAAAAATAAAAGATTTCTTTTTTGTTAATTTCTGCTCAAAAATAAGGTGAATTTGAAATGGAATTAATATTTAAATCCCACTGAGTTGCCGAATGAACATTTATGAGTTCTTGTCAAATCCTGTACATAGGATTCTCCTTAAGTTTTCAGTTCTTTTTTTCTTGGAGTATCTTTTCATTTACTCTCCATCAGTATCTTTTCCCGTCTCTTAGACGTGACCACCAGTTAATCTGGGGAAGTTCTTAACACTTTCACAAAAACTCAACATTGAACTCAATATATTTACATGGTACTAATACTTACTTTTCTCTCTTCCAGGCTTAGCTTGCTGGCAAGCACTGGTTGGAAAATGAAGTTTCCTGTACGGAAACTCTGCTTACTGTCCAGAGCTGTTCGCCACCTGAATGCCCCTCAAGTTCATTTGCGCAGGCTACACTGCAACTCTAAAGTTCAGTCATACTCCACTTTCAACAGACTTTCTTTAAAGGGATCAAGGCCAATTCCCTTGAAAGTTGGATACTATCCCTATCGAAATTTCATTCTAGCCAGACTAGCAACACGACTGCTAAAGATTCGCTACCTTGTGTTAGGATCAGCAGTTGGAGGTGGTTACACAGCAAAAAAGGTATGTCAGAAGCATTTTAATTGAATTATTTGGTTAAAATTAGAATGGACTAGTGCTATTTTTATAATCAGGAGGAGACTTTGAGACTCTGGTGGCTATTGTATCTAAGAGTTCTAATGGTATGACAGAACATTGAAAGTAAAATTTTGTTCAAATTTTGCATCTAAATTCTTGGAGTTATTATTCCTATTGACTGTTTTTATTGATCTTAGTGTTTTGGTGCTAGATCAAGCTAACTTCAGTAGTTCTATTTTTTGTAATGGTTAAATTTTGTAGGCTATTTTGAGCATTGTATTTTGATAATCAAAACCAAAAGCACCAATAACAGAGCTCTCAAGAATTCTAAAGCATGAAATAGTATAACTGGCTTGATGGACATATGTTCTTACGATCCATGCAAAACACTTTAAATTTGATTGTTTTTCTCAGACATACGATCAATGGAAGGATATGATGCCAGATCTAACAGAATACAAGTGGATAATTCCAGATTTTGTCTGGAAACTCGATGAAAATATTGACTTTGGTGAGCTGTTTTTAAATTCACAAGTCCCAGAACCACAATGTTACATTTTAAAATGCTATTCACGCAATGGTATAGTCATTGTAATTACTGTGTCATAATTACTAATAACACTGTTTTTGCTTTTCCCTTTGTGGTTAAAATAACGTAATTTGATGGTAGCAGTAGTGCATTGCCTAAGCATTCCTTATTAAACAGGTGGCTAACTTAGTAGCTTTGAACTTTCCATTGTTGTTTCTTATGATGAACTGAACTATCCTGCCACATTAATATTTCCTGGGGTTTGCTCATTAGATCAAAAAAAATCCAAGTTTTGTACACTGGAAATGGTAGAACTTGTTATCCAGTATTGAGGCTTTTAACAAACTGCACAAATTAATTTAATTAACATTTTGTGCTCGTATTTAAAAAAGGAAACCATTTTAGTTTCAAAGGGATTGCACAGTAACCAGAAGTCTTCAGCAAAAATTGCGCACTTCCTCGATATGGTTTGGTGTGTCAATAAAAGGCTGCTTTCCACAGTTAGAATGAGTATAATTGGAGGTCACAACCTAGGGATAAAAGGTTGGTCATGTAGATTAAAATGATCTATTTATTCACAGGTGTAGAAGCAGAGAAAAACAGTTGCATTCTCCACCGTCTAGAATGATAGTGACCGACTATCTCCATACTCTTGCTCTCTCACCATAGTTCCTTATGCCTTTTGTATCTAGAAAACTATCAACTTATTAAATACTGTTTTTCACTGACTTGGTCTCCATGGTCTCTGGTAGAATGCTCCCTGGGTTCACTGTTTCTGAGCGAAGAAAGTTCTCCTTATCTTGCACTTCAATATCTTACCACGCATCCTGAAACTCAAGTTACCCAGCAAGGAAAAATCTTGTCCATCTATCAAGACCATTAAGGCCTGTCAGAGTTTTGTTTATTTCAATATGATCTCTAGTCTTCTAAGTTGGTAAATTAGTTTATCATTGCCACATGTACCAAGGTACAATGATGAACTTTATTTTGCATGCCATCCATACAGATCATTTAATTACATCAATGCACTGAGATACTACAAAGGCAAACAATAACAGAATACAAAATCAAGTGTTATAATTACAGAAAAAGTGCAGTGTAGGCAGCCAAAGAAGTGCAAGGCCATAACAAGGTAGACTGTGATGTCAAGAGAAAGTCTTATTGTACTAGGGGATCATTTTATAGCCTGTAACAGCAGGATCGAAGCTGCCCTTGAGCCTGGTGGTACGTATCTTCAGTCTTTTATTTCTGTGTGGTCTGGTGAGTCCAATCTCACTTTAAACAATTGTTCTGACATCAAAGGGATCAGTCTGATAAATCTTAATTACATTATCTTCATGGCAAATATTCATTCTTAAGTAAATTGAGAGAATGATATGGAACATTCCAGTTGTGCTCTCACCAGGACATTTTCCCACCTACTCTCAAAATCTCTTGAAATGAATGTAACATATAATTTGCTTTGTTAGCTGCCAACTATATCTATATGGTTGCTTTCAGTGATAATCGTACATCAATATTTCCTAGTCTGTTACCACTAATTATGCTCTGCTCCGGTTTTCCTACCAAAATGGACAACTTCATATTTATCCTCATTGCATATTAACCATGTATCTTCCTAATGTGTTTAAATCTCTTTGTATTCTCCTTGATTCTATTCTAATAATGATATATTCAGTATTGAATGCCGGCTGGTGGCGTAGTGGCATCAGCGTCGGACTTCGGAGTGAAGGCTCCCGAGTTCGAATCCACCCGGCTCCCCTGGCATGTTTTCCATTCGTGCTGGGCTGAGCGTCGAGCTAGCAACTCGGCCTCATAAAAAAGAAATTGCCTGCTACAGAAACATCAACAGCGAGATGGCCCATGCTCTCTCTTGAGTTTAAAAGGCAACTTCTCCCTCTCTTTTTCAATATTGAATATTACATTCAGTTCCCTCATCTAAGTCATTGAGTCCAAGCATTGAACCCTGCTTATCTCCCAAGTCATCATCGACCATTTATTTCTGACGTTTTCTGTACATTGACCAGTTTTCAATTCATGCCAATATGTTATTGCGAATCACAAAAGCTTTAATTTTGCATGCTAACCTTTTGTATGAGATTTTATCAAAGGCTTTTTGAAAATCCAAATACAAAATGTCCTCTGGTTCTCTCTGATCTATCTCTCTCATGTATTCTGTCAGTTCTGTGTATTGAGGCGGGTGGGTGGGAAATCTCCAATAGACTTTCAAATATGATACTCTTTAGTAAGTCAATGTTGACTTTGTTTACAAGTGATACTTTTTAAGTACCATGTTACAGGTTGGGTTATGAAAGCACAACTTGTGGATATCTGTACGTATGAAACTGTTCCCATAATATTATTAAAATGATAAGTTCAACATGTCTGCACACACATACGAACTCGATCTCAGTATTTTTCCCTCCCTTTTTGCAATACTTAATGTAAGTTTCTTCTTTTATATGTACTTAATGTTATTGATAGTTTTTGTTATTTATTGCAGTGTTCTGCCACAAATCAACAAATTTTGTGATAGATGTCAGTAATATTAAATCTGATTCTAATTCTCATTATTAATAATGGCCACCTCTTGTATACTCTTATCAGGCCTAGGGATTCATCAGCCTTCAGTTATGTTAATTTTCTGAGTACTACAGATATATCTTTATTATATTCATTTCTTTCCATTTCTCCTTTACATTAGAGAAGTTATTTGTGTCCTTTTCAGTCAAGCTAGAACCAAAATATTTATTTAATTGATCTGCTTTTTTTCTGCTCCATTATAAAATCTCTGTTTCTGACGGGGATCTACATTAGTAAGTAAGGTCGATTAGTCTTCACCTAACTTTTTATTTCTAAATACTTTTTAACTTTGCTAACTTTGTATTCTAATTTTCATCTCTTATTCAATCATTTGGATCATTATTGCATAATTCTGAACCGCTCTCAGTCCTCATACTTTTTTTAGCAGCCTCATATGACTCCTCTTGAATCTAATACTGTCCTTTTGGGCATGGAAATTGATCAGATTTTCTTTTTGTTATTGCAATAGTAAGAAATAAAAAACTGTTAAGTTTCTTGCATTTGTTGCTCATATGTTAGAGATGTTGTCCATTGTAATGCTTTTCAGTGAAGCTTCAAGTGTATTGTATTGAATTTTAAGAAATTTCCTTCCTGAGGTGTTCTGTCCCCTCAGGCAACAAATATCATTAGATCTTTAAGCTCTGAAATAAAATCATGCATAATCTAGATTTGGGTATTTTGATTTTGTTTTTGCTTTGTTTTGTTTTGTCTTTAGCCGATTAGACTACTGTTATGCACTCTTTTCAGGATTGTCTAAGAAAAATATAAATTGGCTTCAGCTTGTTCAAAATGCAGCAGCAAGGATCTTAACCAAAAAAAAGAAAAATCTGAGCACATTTCACTGGATTTGGCATCATTACACCAGCTGCCTGTGCTCTTTAGGATCAATTTAAGAATACTCTTAATTGTATATAAGGCTTTGAATAATCTAGCTCCTCCATATATTTTGGAGTGTCTATCCTCTTACATCTCTAATCGTAATCTTAGATATGTGAATACTGGTTTGTTTATTGTTCAAGAGCCAAGCAAATAAGATCTGGTGAAGAGGCCTTTTGCTGGTACACCAACAATCTGGAATACCCTCTAATGACTGAGATGGGCCAGCTAATATTGTGGAATGTTTCAAAACATTTCTAAGGACTTTTTAAAAATTTGTCTTATTAATAGGATTACTTAATTCTTGTTGATGTTGATTACGTTTATATAATTTGGCATACTCAATTTCATTTTATTCTACATAATGTTTGTTTCTACTTATTTTTAATTTTGTCTCATTTTTATGACTATATTTGTTTATTGTCACAATCTGTGTAAAGTATTTTGAGCCTACATCTTAATGTATGAAATGTGCTTTATAAATAAAGTTATTATTATAGAAAATTTATGTAGAAATTCAACCACGATCTTACGAAATGTGCTAACAGGCTTGAGGGGCTGTGTAGTCTGCTCCTCAAATGTTATTTTTTAACTGATAAAAGCAAGCCTGGAAAAAAAGTGAATGTAAATTTGAAGTATTAACGCTGATGTGTTTTTAACTATATTTTCAGAAAAGATTAGGAAAATCTTTGATGATGTAGAACTTGCCAAGCTATTACCGGATTTTGATAAAGTTGGGGAAAGCCTGGATCATCTCAAAAGCCTCCTAGTGTCAGGTTTGTATATCATTTGTGAAATGGGAGCTAGATGTAGAAGTATTGAAGATCATGTCAGTTGTACTATGTAGTTAGTAGTTTTGTCTGTAGTTGTACATTTTGCCTTGAACTCATTTGTGCAGAGATCGGATCTAAGTATCCAGTTTAAAATTGCTGCTTGGTTCCTTCATCATTAACAGATTATTTGTCTGATTATATATTTTCACTTGCAGGATAGTCAATTACCTTTCCTTGCTTCTTCAACTGATATTACATTTTCCTCAGATGCAATTGCATTGATTCTTTTAAAGATGTAAGACAAATCCCCAGAAAGCACCAGTTGATGGCGCAGTCAATCTGTATTTTATGGTTTCTCATCTCTGCTAACTAAATTCACTTTGTTACCAAATGCATCGGCATTCGGTCTGCATTCAACCATAATGCAGGTTATGGTTGACCCAATGCTGTCTCCACAACCTCTTCACTTTCGATGTTTGCATGGTTTGGTTTCTCACATTTTCACCAGAGGCAACTACCAAATATCAGCTATATTTGAGATTACCCAGTAATGGTAATGCCTTTTGAATGGTAGATCTTTAATGAGTAATGTTCTGTAATTGGGTATTCTCCAACTGTTAAATTGCTATCCATGCATTAGGTTTTACTGATTCTGACTACATTGCGAACAGTATATATCCACTGCACTCTCAATCTCTGTTAGTTAGTCTTCAATCTCAAAACCTGCTGTACATGGCCAGACTTCCTGTTGATTGATTTTCTAATGACCGTAAACAGTAGATTTCCTTTACTTAAGAAATTAGTGCACAAGCCTCTATCCTTTTCCCTTATTTCTTCTAAATAAAGTTCTGACTCTTGTTTTTACCTTCTGAACTGAGACACTTCATTCCACTAGATGTCTCTAATTTCCTGAGTCAATAACCCCTTTTGGTTCTGCATTCTGTTCTTTCCAAAGTACATTTCAACTTTTTCAGTAGTCCTTG